>NC_039363.1:8415231-8426879 GCF_003573695.1 Papaver somniferum
AGATCATCCTTTGTATTTTGCATCAAAGATAGCATTTTTTTTAGTCTAATTCAAAGACTAAAATCTTTTTTTTTTTTTCAGAATCCTTGTTGTCATATAAGGGGTTACAGACATCTTTTCTATTTTGTATGGATGTCATTATTATCTCACATCTTTATCTAGGTTTTCCATATAAGGTTCCTTCTAAATATTTTCCAATCACACTTTTATCTGTTTTCATCGAAACTCATCTCATCATTTTCATCATGACCTTTTTAATCCTTTGGTATAGATATTCGGGTCTCTTTAATATTTAACCGTTAACAAGATAATCCAATTTAGGATTTCAATCGTCCTTGTGAAGTCCGGAGACATATGGGGAGTCGAAGTCTTTGCTACAATGAAGATCTAACTGTGGTTTGGAGTTTGAGTTGGCTATACGTATGAAGTGCAGTCGTTTTCTGCTTTTTTATCTCCATCTATTTTTTTTATATCTCAATATTAAACAAGACAACCATATCCTATTTGTTTAGGATTTGCGAACTAGTTCTACATATATTCTTTCCGGGTAAAGGGAGTTGCAAGCAATCCTTGTTTGTGCATGTGCAGTATCATTTTGGTGTTGATACTGCAGGACGTACATTAAGTACTGGTCCTTCTATTCTTTTCTGTTTTCAAGATCATATGGCGGAACCAAAAGCTTTGCGAAGATGGAGATTCATTGGTGTACCTTTATACACTAGTGGCACCATGGTTTGTCGTTGTACTAGTGTTCTAGTGATTTGGTTATACCCAGTTTTGAAGACTGTTTTTCTGCTCCTTCATCAACATTTGTTATTTTGCTTTTTGGTGGTGTTCCCGTCCAAGCCGCTTGGTGTTGCTGTTCAAGAGTGCCTCACCAACATTATTGCCGAGATGTTGCACAACCTTTCCATGGTTCAAGTTGTACACTTAATTTCTCTCCGTGTTCAACTTGAGGGGGTGTTGGAATGTATGATACATTGCCACCGAGGTAACCGAGGTGGTTAGCTATCACTCACATGACTAAGTCATACATGGTCATGATTCTAGCTAATAAATCAGGTATTGTAGCTAGATAAGCTTTAGTTTACCTAGTTTGTTAGTATTATCTAGGTTTACTGTTCATCTTCTTCCTATCACCACGGGAAAAACATACTTTGCCAACCCCCACAAGTGTCGAATACAACTTCTACAAGACTTGTAAATTCGTCTTTCACTATACGTACAGGAGTTGTATGATATCCTTCCACAACAACCTTTATGTATTGTAGAAAACCTTATCACAACACACAAGTAAGGTTGTCAAACTCAAACATAATTTTCTAGAGTTTTTTTCACAACTCCTATTTATATTGTTATACATGCTTTCACAATATTCGTTAAGTGTAGTAAAATCCCATAACACAACTTCTATAAACGATGTGAATAGTACTATTACTACTCTAGTTATAATGGTTGAAAATTTTGGTACAACCTCTAATATATGTAGTACAAGTCTAAAACACAACCTCTATAAATGTTGTGAATAGTAGTATTACTACTCTTGTTATAATGGTTGAAATTTTTTGTACAACCTCTAATATGTGTAGTGCAAGTCCATAACACAACTTCTATAAATGCTGTGAATAGTAGTATTACTACTCTTGTTGTAATGGTTGAAATTTTTTGTACAATTGGATACCAACTTGGAAGAATTTCTAAATGAGATGGTGCACTGACTTTCATATGGGTAAGTCAATCGCTTAAGAAGCAATTGTCTCGCCCATATGATAGAAAGCGCACTAATAATTAATATAGCAATTTGGTATCACTAAAGGACAACGTAACAACAAAATCACCACCAAGCAACTATTCAACGGATGGTTGGAATACGGAAGCCCTGCACATTCTCGGTTGAGAATGAACCAAGGGTTACGTATTCCAACTCCGGAATTAGAGATTCACTTGATGGTTACTAGCATGCCATTCAAGCTCCAATTTAAGGTTACTAGCATGTAAAAATAAGCAAAAAAAACTAAAATCAAAACAAAATTGCATGCTATTATAAAAAAAAAAAAAACCTAAAATCAAAATCAGTCAAATTAAAAACAACCCTAAAACAAGATCAAAAAATCCTAGCTAGAATATACATCATGCATAGATCAACCCATTTAAAGAATACAAATCTAACCATCTAACCATTTATTTTCACATATTATGCATAGATCAATCAAAAAAATAAAACCTAAAATCAGTAAATTTAAAACGAACCCTAAAAAAATTTAAAACAAAATCAAAACAAAAACAGTAAATCCTAGAACACTCAACAAATAATTGCATGTTATTAAAAAAAATAAAAATAAATAAAAGCTTTCTAACCATGTAAAATTACATGTTAATGTTACAAACCCTAGAACAAAAAACTATAATCAACCAAAGCGAATGAAAGAAAAGAGGGTTCCAGAGATTAATTTGTACCATTATAGAGAGATTTTATGACGAGGGTTGTAGATTTTCTGAGGTTTGAGAGTTTTTATGTGGGTTTGAGGATATGGTGTTATTTTGATTTTCTAAGATCAAAAATGAGTTTTTGACGATCTGAATGAGTTTTTGCAGAGAGTTTTTCTCTATTGAAGAAAGAGAAAAGAAAAAGTTAAAGAGATGAACGGAGAAGGAGAAGGAACCGAGAGAGAGTTTTGTGTGGTCCTCAATTTTTGTTTGACCCAAAATTCAACAAGCGACACGTCGCAAAATATGGGCGGGATATTTGGGCAGTAAACTGGGTGCAAAATCCTCAATCCGCATGATAGGTTAGATTTGAGTTTAAAGACGTTAGATTAGATTTTATGCAATCTAATTGGTTAAGAGAATAGGTTACGGATTGATAAATGTGTTTGTTTTTCTCATACCAAACAAGGAATTGTGACTGTTAGATTGAGAAGTGATCCTTGTTTTTGCTGAATTTTAGATCGTTGGATTAGAAATAATAACAAAAAAACCAAGCTATATATATGCACACACAGCTTCGCCAAGTTCGGGAATGAAACTGGCTTCGAGGTCGAAACCTCACCAGGAGAGGACTCCTATAAGTAGGCAACTTGCTATGAACGGCATTTTACAGGTAAGATTCCCTTGGAATATTTTCAAAAAACCTTAAACACACACAGTTTCGCCAAGTTCGGGAATAAAACTGGCTTCGAGGTAGTAACCTCGCCAGGAGCGGACTTCTATAAGTAGGAACCTTGGTATGGACGACATTTTACATGTAAGATTCCTTGGAATATTCTCCAGAAACCTTAAACACACACAGTTTCGCCAAGTTCGGGAATGAAACTGGTTTCGAGGTAGAAACCTCACCAGGAGCGGACTCTTATAAGTAGGAAACTTGGTATGAACGACATTTTACAGGTAAGATTCCCTAGGAATATTCTCTAAAAACCTTAAACACACACAGTTTCGCCAATTTCGGGAATGAAACTGGCTTCGAGGTAGAAACCTCGCCAGGAGCAGACTCCTATATGTAGGAAACTTGGTATGAACGACATTTTACATGTAAGATTCCCTTGGAATATTCTCCAAAAACCTTAACACACACAGTTTCACGAAGTTCGGGAATAAAACTGGCTTCGAGGTAGAAACCTCGCCAGGAGCGGACTCATACATGTAGGAAACTTGGTATGAACGACATTTTACATGTAAGATTCCCTTGGAATATTCTCCAAAAACCTTAACACGCACGGTTTCGCCAAGTTCAGGAATGAAACTGGCTTCGAGGTCGAAACCTCGCTAGGAGAGGATTCCTATAAGAAGGAATCGAAACTTGGTATTAACGACATTTTACAGGTAAGATTCCCTTGGAATTAATATTTTCCAAAAACCTTAAACACACAAAGTTTCGTCAAGTTCGGGAATGAAACTGTCTTCTAGGTAGAAACCTCGCCAGGAGCGGACTCCTACAAGTAGGAAACTTGGTATGAACGACATTTTACAGGTAAGATTCCCTTGGAATATTCTCCAAAAACCTTAAACATACACAGTTTCTCCAAGTTCGGGAATGAAACTGGCTTCGAGGTAGAAACCTCCACAGGGTGGACTTTTATATGTAGGAAACTTGGTATAAACGACACTTTACATGTAAGGTTTCCTTGGAATATCCTCCAAAATTCTTAACACACACAATTTCGCCAAGTTCGGGAATGAAACTGGCTTCGACGTAGAAATCTTGCCAGGATCGGACTCCTATATGTAGAAAAACTTGGTATGAACGACATTTTACATGTAAGATTCCCTTGGAATATTCTCCAAAGACCTTAAGACACACAGTTTCGCCAAGTTCGGGAATGAAACTGGCTTCGAGGTCGAAACCTCGCCAGGAGAGGATTCATATAAGTAGAAATCGAAACTTGGTATGAACGACATTTTATAGGTAAGATTCCCTTAGAATTAATATTTTCCAAAAACCTTAAACACACACAGTTTCACCAAGTTAGGGAATGAAACTGGCTTCGAGGTAGAAACCTCACCAGGAGCGGACTCTTATAAGTAGGAAACTTGGTATGAACGACATTTTACAGGTAAGATTCCCTAGGAATATTCTCTAATAACCTTAAACACACACAGTTTCGCCAAGTTCGGGAATGAAACTGGCTTCGAGGTAGAAACCTCACCAGGAGCGGACTCCTATATGTAGGAAACTTGGTATCAACGACATTTTACTTGTAAGATTCCCTTGGAACACAGTTTCGCCAAGTTCGGGATTGAAACTGGCTTCGAGGAAGAAACCTCGCCAGGAGCGGACTCCTATATGTATGAAAATTGGTATGAACGACATTTTACATGTAAGATTCCCTTGGAATATTCTCCAAAAACCTTAACACGCACGGTTTCGCCAAGTTCGGGAATGAAAATGGCTTCGAGGTCGAAACCTCGCTAGGAGAGGATTCCTATAAGAAGGAATCGAAACTTGGTTTTAACGACATTTTACAGGTAAGATTCATTTGGAATTAATATTTTCAAAAAATCTTAAACACAAAGTTTCGTCAAGTTCGGGAATGAAAGTGTCTTCTAGGTAGAAACCTCGCCAGGAGCGGACTCCTACAAGTAGGAAACTTGGTATGAACGACATTTTACAGGTAAGATTCCCTTGGAATATTCTCCAAAAACCATAAACACACACAGTTTCGCCAAGTTCGGGAATGAAACTGGCTTCGAGGTAGAAACCTCTCAAGGGGTGGACTTTTATATGTAGGAAACTTGGTATAAACGACACTTTACATATAAGATTCCCTTGGAATATTCTCCAAAAACCTTAACACACACAGTTTCTCCAAGTTCGGGAATGAAACTGGCTTCGACGTAGAAACCTCGCCAGGAGCGGACTCCTATATGTAGGAAACTTGGTATGAACGACATTTTACATGTAAGATTCCCTTGGAATATTCTCCAAAAACTTTAACACACACAGTTTCGCCAAGTTCGGGAATGAAACTGGCTTCGAGGTCGAAACCTCACCAGGAGAGGATTCCTATAAGTAGGAATCGAAACTTGGTATGAACGACATTTTACAGGTAAGATTCCCTTGGAATTAATATTTTCCAAAAACCTTAAATACACACAGTTTCGCCAAGTTCGGGAATGAAACTGGCTTCGAGGTAGAAACCTCGCCAGGAGCGGACTCCTATATGTAGGAAACTTGGTATGAACGACATTTTACATGTAAGATTCCCTTAGAATATTCTCCAAAAACCTTAACACACACAGTTTCGCCAAGTTCGGGATTGAAACTGGCTTCGAGGAAGAAACCTCGCCAGAAGCGGACTCCTATATGTAGGAAACTTGGTATGAACGACATTTTACATGTAAGATTCACTTGGAATATTCTCCAAAAACCTTAACACACACAGTTTTGCCAAGTTCGGGAATGAAACTGGCTTCGAGGTAGAAACCTCACCAGGAGCGGACTCTTATAAGTAGGAAACTTGGTATGAACGACATTTTACAGGTAAGATTCCCTAGGAATATTCTCTAAAAACCTTAAACACACACAGTTTCGCCAATTTCGGGAATGAAACTGGCTTCGAGGTAGAAACCTCGCCAGGAGCAGACTCCTATATGTAGGAAACTTGGTATGAACGACATTTTACATGTAAGATTCCCTTAGAATATTCTCCAAAACACTTAACACATACAGTTTCGCCAAGTTCGGGATTGAAACTGGCTTCGAGGAAGAAACCTCGCCAGGAGCGGACTTTTATATGTAGGAAACTTGGTATGAACGACATTTTACATGTAAGATTCACTTGGAATATTCTCCAAAAACCTTAACACACACAGTTTCGCCAAGTTCCGGAATGAAACTGGTTTCGAGGTAGAAGCCTCGCCAGGAGCGGAATCTTATATGTAGGAAACTTGGTATGAACGACATTTCACATGTAAGATCCCTTTAGAATATTCTCCAAAAACCTTAACACACACAATTTCCCCAAGTTCGGGAATGAAACTGGCTTCGAGGTAGAAACCTCGCCAGGAGCGGACTCCTATATGTAGGAAACTTGGTATGAACGACATTTTACATGTAAGATTCCCTTGGAATATTCTCCAAAAACCTTAACACAAAGTTTCACCAAGTTCGGGATTGAAACTGGCTTCGAGGAAGAAACCTCGCCAGGAGCGGACTCCTATATGTAGGAAAACTTGGTATGAACGACATTTTACATGTAAGATTCACTTGGAATATTCTCCAAAAACCTTAACACGCACGGTTTCGCCAAGTTCGGGAATGAAACTGGCTTCGAGGTCGAAACCTCACTAGGAGAGGATTCCTATAAGACGGAATCGAAACTTGGTATTAACGACATTTTACAGGTAAGATTCCCTTGGAATTAATATTTTCAAAAAACCTTAAACACACAAAGTTTCGTCAAGTTAGGAGAGGAAACTGTCTTCTAGGTAGAAATCTCGCCAGGAGCGGACTCCTACAAGTAGGAAACTTGGTATGAACGACATTTTACAGGTAAGATTCCCTAGGAATATTCTCTAAAAACCTTAAACACACACAGTTTCGCCAAGTTAGGGAATGAAACTTGCTTCGAGGTAGAAACCTCGCCAGGAACGGACTCCTATATGTAGGAAACTTGGTATGAACGACATTTTACATGTAAAATTCCCTTAGAATATTCTCCAAAAACCTTATCACACACAGTTTCGCCAAGTTCGGGATTGAAACTAGCTTCGAGGAAGAAACCTCGCCAGGAGCGGACTCCTATATATAGGAAACTTGGTATGAACGACATTTTACATGTAAGATTCACTTGGAATATTCTCCAAAAACCTTAACACACACAGTTTCGCCAAGTTCGGGAATGAAACTGGTTTCGAGATAGAAACCTCGCCAGGAGCGGAATCCTATATGTAGGAAACTTGGTATGAACGACATTTTACATGTAAGATTCCTTTGGAATATTCTCCAAAAACCTTAACGCACACAGTTTCGCCAAGTTCGGGAATGAAACTGGCTTCGAGGTCGAAACCTCGCCAGAAGAGGATTCCTATAAGTAGGAATCGAAACTTGGTATGAACGACATTTTACAGGTAAGATTCCCTTGGAATTAATATCTTCCAAAAACCTTAAACACACACAGTTTCGCCAAGTTCGGGAATGAAACTGGCTTCGAGGTAGAAACCTCACCAGGAGCGGACTCTTATAAGTAGGAAACTTGGTATGAACGACATTTTACAAGTAAGATTCCCTAGGAATATTCTCTAAAAACCTTAAACACACACAGTTTCGCCAAGTTCGGGAATGAAACTGGCTTCGAGGTAGAAACCTCGCCAGGAGCGGACTCCTATATGTAGGAAACTTGGTATGAACGACATTTTACATGTAAGATTCCCTTAGAATATTCTCCAAAAACCTTAACACACACAGTTTCGCCAAGTTCGGCATTGAAACTGGCTTCAAGGAAGAAACCTCGCCAGGAGCGGACTTCTATATGTAGGAAACTTGGTATGAACGACATTTTACATGTAAGATTCACTTGGAATATTCTCCAAAAACCTTAACACACACAGTTTCGCCAAGTTCGGGAATGAAACTGGTTTCGAGGTAGAAACCTCGCCAGGAGCGGAATCCTATACGTAGGAAACTTGGTATGAACGACATTTTACATGTAAGATTCCTTTAGAATATTCTCCAAAAACCTTAACACACACAGTTTCGCCAAGCTCGGGAATGAAACTGGCTTCGAGGTAGAAACCTCGCCAGGAGCGGACTCCTATATGTAGGAAACTTGGTATGAACGACATTTTACATGTAAGATTCACTTGGAATATTCTCCAAAAACCTTAAACACACAAAGTTTCGTCAAGTTCGGGAATGAAACTGTCTTCTAGGTAGAAACCTCGCCAGGAGCGGACTCCTACAAGTAGGAAACTTGGTATGAACGACATTTTACAGGTAAGATTCCCTAGGAATATTCTCTAAAAACCTTAAACACACACAGTTTCGCCAAGTTCGGGAATGAAACTGGCTTCAAGGTAGAAACCTTGCCAGGAGCGGACTCCTATATGTAGGAAACTTGGTATGAACGACATTTTACATGTAAGATTCCCTTAGAATATTCTCCAAAAACCTTAACACACAGTTTCGCCAAGTTCGGGATTGAAACTGGCTTCGAGGAAGAAACCTCGCCAGGAGCGGACTCCTATATGTAAGAAAACTTGGTATGAAAAACATTTTACATGTAAGATTCACTTGGAATATTATCCAAAAACCTTAACACACACAGTTTCGCCAAGTTCGGAAATGAAACTGGTTTCGAGATAGAAACCTCGCCAGGAGCGGAATCCTGTATGTAGGAAACTTGGTATGAACGACATTTTTACATGTAAGATTCCTTTGGAATATTCTCCAAAAACCTTAACGCACACAGTTTCGCCAAGTTCGGGAATGAAACTGGCTTCGAGTTAGAAACCTCGCCAGGAGCGGACTCCTATATGTAGGAAACTTGGTATGAACGACATTTTACATGTAAGATTCCCTTGGAATATTCTCCAAAAACCTTAACACACACAGTTTCGCCAAGTTCGGGATTGAAACTGGCTTCGAGGAAGAAACCTCGCCAGGAGCGGACTCCTATATGTAGGAAAACTTGGTATGAACGACATTTTAAATGTAAGATTCACTTGGAATATTCTCCAAAAATCTTAACACGCACGGTTTCGCCAAGTTCTGGAATGAAACTGGCTTCGAGGTCGAAACCTCGCTAGGAGAGGATTCCTATAAAAAGGAATCGAAACTTGGTATTAAAGACATTTTGCAGGTAAGATTCCCTTAGAACTAATATTTTCAAAAAACCTTAAACACACAAAGTTTCGTCAAGTTCGGGAATGAAACTGTCTTCTAGGTAGAAACCTCGCCAGGAGCGGACTCCTACAAGTAGGAAACTTGGTATGAACGACATTTTACAGGTAATATTCCCTTGGAATTAATATTTTCCAAAAACCTTAAACACACACAGTTTCGCCAAGTTCGGGAATGAAACTGGCTTCGAGGTAGAAACCTCACCAGGAGCGGACTCTTATAAGTAGGAAACTTGGTATGAACGACATTTTACAGGTAAGATTTCCTAGGAATATTCTCTAAAAACCTTAAACACACACAGTTTCGCCAAGTTTGGGAATGAAACTGGCTTCGAGGTAGAAACCTCGCCAGGAGCGGACTCCTATATGTAGGAAACTTGGTACGAACGGGATTTTACAGGTAAGATTCCCTTGGAATTAATATTTTCCAAAAACCTTAAGCACACACAGTTTCGCCAAGTTCGGGAATGAAACTGGCTTCGAGGTAGAAACCTCACCAGGAGCGGACACTTATAAGTAGGAAACTTGGTATGAACGATATTTTACAGGTAAGATTCCCTAGGAATATTCTCCAAAAACCTTAACACACACAGTTTCTCCAAGTTCGGGATTGAAACTGGCTTCGAGGTGGAAACCTCGCCAGGAGCGGACTCCTATATGTAGGAAACTTGGTATGAACGACATTTTACATGTAAGATTACCTTTGAATATTCTCCAAAAATATTAAACACACACAGTTTCGCCAAGTTCGGGAATGAAACTGGCTTCGAGGTCGAAACCTCTCTAGGAGCGGACTCCTATAAGTAGGAAACTTGGCATGAACGACATTTTACATGTAAGATTCCCTTGGAATTAATATTCTCCAAAAACCTTAACACACATTGTTTCGCCAAGTTCGGGAATGAAACTGGCTTCGAGGTCGAAACCTCGCTAGGAGAGGATTCCTATAAGTAGGAATCGAAACTTGGTATGAAGGACATTTTACAGGTAAGATTCCCTTGGAATTAATATTTTCCACAAACCTTAAACACACACAGTTTTCCCAAGTTCGGGAATGAAACTGGCTTCGAGGTAGAATCCTCGCCAGGAGCGGACTCCTACAAGTAGGAAACTTGGTATGAACGACATTTTACAAGTAATATTCCCTTGGAATATTCTCCAGAAACCTTAAACACACACAGTTTCGCCAAGTTCGGGAATGAAACTGGCTTCGAGGTCGAAACCTCGCCAGGAGCGGACTCCTATATTTAGGAAACTTGGTATGAACGACATTTTACATGTAAGATTCCCTTGGAATTAATATTCTCCAAAAACCTTAACACACACAGTTTCGCCAAGTTCGGGATTGAAACTGGCTTCGAGGAAGAAACCTCGCCAGGAGCGGACTCCTATATGTAGGAAAACTTGGTATGAACGACATTTTACATGTAAGATTCACTTGGAATATTCTCCAAAAACCTTAACACACACAGTTTCGCCAAGTTTGGAAATGAAACTGGTTTCGAGATAGAAACCTCGCCAGGAGCGGAATCCTATATGTAGGAAACTTGGTATGAAGGACATTTTACATGTAAGATTCCTTTGGAATATTCTCCAAAAACCTTAACGCACACAGTTTCGCCAAGTTCGGGAATAAAAATGGCTTCGAGGTAGAAACCTCGCCAGTAGCAGACTCCTATATGTAGGAAACTTGGTATGAACGACATTTTACATGTAAGATTCCCTTGGAATATTCTCCAAAAACCTTAACACACACAGTTTCGCCAAGTTCGGGATTGAAACTAGCTTCGAGGAAGAAACCTCGCAAGGAGCGGACTCTTATATGTAGGAAAACTTTGTATGAACGACATTTTAAATGTAAGATTCACTTGGAATATTCTCCAAAAACCTTAACACGCACGGTTTCGCCAAGTTCGGGAATGAAACTGGCTTCGAGGTCGAAACCTCGCTAGGAGGGGATTCCTTTAAGAAGGAATCGAAACTTGGTATTAACGACATTTTACAGGTAAGATTCCCTTAGAACTAATATTTTCAAAAAACCTTAAACACACAAAGTTTCGTCAAGTTCGGGAATGAAACTGTCTTCTAGGTAGAAACCTCGCCAGGAGCGGACTCCTACAAGTAGGAAACTTGGTATGAACGACATTTTACAAGTAAGATTCCCTTGGAATATTCTCCGAAAACCTTAAACACACACAGTTTCGCCAAGTTCGGGAATGAAACTGGCTTCGATGTAGAAACCTCTCCAGGGGTGGACTTCTATATGTAGGAAACTTGGTATAAACGACACTTTACATGTAAGATTCCCT
>NC_039363.1:8428467-8430899 GCF_003573695.1 Papaver somniferum
CCAAGTTCGGGATTGAAACTGGCTTCGAGGAAGAAACCTCGCCAGGAGCGGACTCCTATATGTAGGAAAACTTGGTATGAACGACATTTTACATGTAAGATTCACTTGGAATATTCTCCAAAAACCTTAACACACACAGTTTCGCCAAGTTTGGAAATGAAACTGGTTTCGAGATAGAAACCTCGCCAGGAGCGGAATCCTATATGTAGGAAACTTGGTATGAAGGACATTTTACATGTAAGATTCCTTTGGAATATTCTCCAAAAACCTTAACGCACACAGTTTCTCCAAGTTCGGGAATAAAAATGGCTTCGAGGTAGAAACCTCGCCAGTAGCAGACTCCTATATGTAGGAAACTTGGTATGAACGACATTTTACATGTAAGATTCCCTTGGAATATTCTCCAAAAACCTTAACACACACAGTTTCGCCAAGTTCGGGATTGAAACTAGCTTCGAGGAAGAAACCTCGCAAGGAGCGGACTCTTATATGTAGGAAAACTTGGTATGAACGACATTTTAAATGTAAGATTCACTTGGAATATTCTCCAAAAACCTTAACACGCACGGTTTCGCCAAGTTCGGGAATGAAACTGGCTTCGAGGTCGAAACCTCGCTAGGAGGGGATTCCTTTAAGAAGGAATCGAAACTTGGTATTAACGACATTTTACAGGTAAGATTCCCTTAGAACTAATATTTTCAAAAAACCTTAAACACACAAAGTTTCGTCAAGTTCGGGAATGAAACTGTCTTCTAGGTAGAAACCTCGCCAGGAGCGGACTCCTACAAGTAGGAAACTTGGTATGAACGACATTTTACAAGTAAGATTCCCTTGGAATATTCTCCGAAAACCTTAAACACACACAGTTTCGCCAAGTTCGGGAATGAAACTGGCTTCGATGTAGAAACCTCTCCAGGGGTGGACTTCTATATGTAGGAAACTTGGTATAAACGACACTTTACATGTAAGATTCCCTGGAATATTCTCCAAAAACCATATCACACACAGTTTCGCCAAGTTCGGGAATGAAACTGGCTTCGAGGTCGAAACCTCGCCAGGAGAGGGTTCCTATTAGTAGGAATCGAAACTTGGTATGAACGACATTTTACAGGTAAGATTCCCTTGGAATTAATATTTTCCAAAAACCTTAAACACATACAGTTTCGCCAAGTTTGGGAATGAAACTGGCTTCGAGGTAGAAACCTCGCCAGGAGCGGACTCCTATATGTAGGAAACATGGTATGAACGACATTTTACATGTAAGATTCCCTTAGAATATTCTCCAAAAATCTTAACGCACACAGTTTCGCCAAGTTCGGGATTGAAACTGGCTTCGAGGAAGAAACCTCGCCAGGAGCGGACTCCTATATGTAGGAAACTTGGTATGAACGACATTTTACATGTAAGATTCACTTGGAATGTTCTCCAAAAACCTTAACACACACAGTTTCGCCAAGTTCGGGAATGAAACTGGTTTCGAGGTAGAAACCTCGCCAGGAGCGGAATCCTATATGTAGGAAACTTGGTATGAACGACATTTTAATGTAAGATTCCTTTGGAATATTCTCCAAAAACCTTAACACACACAGTTTCGCCAAGTTCGGGAATGAAACTGGCTTCGAGGTCGAAACCTCGCCAGGAGAGGATTCCTATAAGTAGGAATCGAAACTTGGTATGAACGAGATTTTACAGGTAAGATTCCCTTGGAATATTCTCCAAAAACCTTAACACACACAGTTTCGCCAAGTTCGGGATTGAAACTGGCTTCGAGGAAGAAACCTCGCCAGGAGAGGACTCCTATATGTAGGAAAACTTGGTATGAACGACATTTTAAATGTAAGATTCACTTGGAATATTCTCCAAAAACCTTAACACGCACGGTTTCGCCAAGTTCGGGAATGAAACTGGCTTCGAGGTCGAAACCTCGCTAGGAGAGGATTCCTATAAAAAGGAATCGAAACTTGGTATTAAAGACATTTCGCAGGTAAGATTCCCTTAGAACTAATATTTTCAAAAAACCTTAAACACACAAAGTTTCGTCAAGTTCGGGAATGAAACTGTCTTCTAGGTAGAAACCTCACCAGGAGCGGACTCCTACAAGTAGGAAACTTGGTATGAACGACATTTTACAGGTAATATTCCCTTGGAATTAATATTTTCCAAAAACCTTAAACACACACAGTTTCGCCAAGTTCGGGAATGAAACTGGCTTCGAGGTAGAAACCTCACCAGGAGCGGACTCTTATAAGTAGGAAACTTGGTATGAACGACATTTTACAGGTAAGATTTCCTAGGAATATTCTCTAAAAACCTTAAACACACACAGTTTCGCCAAGTTTGGGAATGAAACTGGCTTCGAGGTAGAAACCTCGCCAGGAGCGGACTCCTATATGTAGGAAACTTGGTACGAACGGGATTTTACAGGTAAGATT
>NC_039363.1:8431682-8436155 GCF_003573695.1 Papaver somniferum
GTATGAACGACATTTTAAATGTAAGATTCACTTGGAATATTCTCCAAAAACCTTAACACGCACGGTTTCGCCAAGTTCGGGAATGAAACTGGCTTCGAGGTCGAAACCTCGCTAGGAGGGGATTCCTTTAAGAAGGAATCGAAACTTGGTATTAACGACATTTTACAGGTAAGATTCCCTTAGAACTAATATTTTCAAAAAACCTTAAACACACAAAGTTTCGTCAAGTTCGGGAATGAAACTGTCTTCTAGGTAGAAACCTCGCCAGGAGCGGACTCCTACAAGTAGGAAACTTGGTATGAACGACATTTTACAAGTAAGATTCCCTTGGAATATTCTCCGAAAACCTTAAACACACACAGTTTCGCCAAGTTCGGGAATGAAACTGGCTTCGATGTAGAAACCTCTCCAGGGGTGGACTTCTATATGTAGGAAACTTGGTATAAACGACACTTTACATGTAAGATTCCCTTGGAATATTCTCCAAAAACCATAACACACACAGTTTCGCCAAGTTCGGGAATGAAACTGGCTTCGAGGTCGAAACCTCGCCAGGAGAGGGTTCCTATTAGTAGGAATCGAAACTTGGTATGAACGACATTTTACAGGTAAGATTCCCTTGGAATTAATATTTTCCAAAAACCTTAAACACATACAGTTTCGCCAAGTTTGGGAATGAAACTGGCTTCGAGGTAGAAACCTCGCCAGGAGCGGACTCCTATATGTAGGAAACATGGTATGAACGACATTTTACATGTAAGATTCTCTTAGAATATTCTCCAAAAATCTTAACGCACACAGTTTCACCAAGTTCGGGATTGAAACTGGCTTCGAGGAAGAAACCTCGCCAGGAGCGGACTCCTATATGTAGGAAACTTGGTATGAACGACATTTTACATGTAAGATTCACTTGGAATGTTCTCCAAAAACCTTAACACACACAGTTTCGCCAAGTTCGGGAATGAAACTGGTTTCGAGGTAGAAACCTCGCCAGGAGCGGAATCATATATGTAGGAAACTTGGTATGAACGACATTTTAATGTAAGATTCTTTTGGAATATTCTCCAAAAACCTTAACACACACAGTTTCGCCAAGTTCGGGAATGAAACTGGCTTCGAGGTCGAAACCTCGCCAGGAGAGGATTCCTATAAGTAGGAATCGAAACTTGGTATGAACGAGATTTTACAGGTAAGATTCCCTTGGAATTAATATTTTCCAAAAACCTTAAGCACACATAGTTTCGCCAAGTTCGGGAATGAAACTGTCTTCTAGGTAGAAACCTCGCCAGGAGCGGACTCCTACAAGTAGGAAACTTGGTATGAACGACATTTTACAAGTAAGATTCCCTTGGAATATTCTCCAGAAACCTTAAACACACACAGTTTCGCCAAGTTCGGGAATGAAACTGGCTTCGAGGTCTAAACCTCACCAGGAGCGGACTCCTATATTTAGGAAACTTGGTATGAACGACATTTTACATGTAAGATTCCCTTGGAATTAATATTCTCCAAAAACCTTAACGCACACAGTTTCGCCAAGTTCGGGAATGAAACTAGCTTCGAGGTAGAATCCTCGCCAGGAGCGGACTCCTACAAGTAGGAAACTTGGTATGAACGACATTTTACAAGTAAGATTCCCTTGGAATATTCTCCAGAAACCTTAAACACACACAGTTTCGCCAAGTTCGGGAATGAAACTGGCTTCGAGGTCGAAACCTCGCCAGGAGCGGACTCCTATATTTAGGAAACTTGGTATGAACGACATTTTACATGTAAGATTCCCTTGGAATTAATATTCTCCAAAAACCTTAACACACATAGTTTCGCCATGTTCGGGAATGAAACTGGCTTCGGGTAGAAACCTCGCCAGGAGCGGACTCCTATAAGTAGGAATCGAAACTTGGTATGAAAGACATTTTACATGTAAGATTCCCTTGGAATTAATATTTTCCAAAAACCTTAAAAACACACAGTTTCGCCAAGTTCGGGAATGAAACTGGCTTCGAGGTAGAAGCCTCACCAGGAGCGGACTCTTATAATTAGGAAACTTGGTATGAACGATATTTTACAGGTAAGATTCCCTTGGAATAATCTCTAAAAACCTTAACACACACAGTTTCGCCAAGTTCGGGATTGAAACTGGTTTCGAGGTAGAAACCTCGCCAGGAGCGGAATCCTATATGTAGGAAACTTGGTATGAACGACATTTTACATGTAAGATTCCTTTGGAATATTCTCCAAAAACCTTAACACACACAGTTTCGCCAAGTTCGGGATTGAAACTGGCTTCCAGGTAGAAACCTCGCCAGGAGCGGACTCCTATATGTAGGAAACTTGGTATGAACGACATTTTACATGTAAGATTACCTTTGAATATTCTCCAAAAATCTTAAACACACACAGTTTCGCCAAGTTCGGGAATGAAACTGGCTTCGAGGTCGAAACCTCTCTAGGAGCGGACTCCTATAAGTAGGAAACTTGGTATGAACGACATTTTACATGTAAGATTCCCTTGGAATTAATATTCTCCAAAAACCTTAACACACATTGTTTCGCCAAGTTCGGGAATGAAATTGGTTTCGAGTTCGAAACCTCGCTAGGAGAGGATTCCTATAAGTAGGAATCGAAACTTGATATGAAGGACATTTTACAGGTAAGATTCCCTTGGAATTAATATTTTCCACAAACCTTAAACACACACAGTTTTCCCAAGTTCGGGAATTAAACTGGCTTCGAGGTAGAATCCTCGCCAGGAGCGGACTCCTATAAGTAGGAAACTTGGTATGAACAATATTTTACATGTAAGATTCCCTTGGAATATTCTCCAAAAACCTTAACACACACAATTTCGCCAAGTTCGGGAATGAAACTGGCTTCGAGGTAGAAACCTCGCCAGGAGCGGACTCTTATATGTAGGAAACTTGGTATGAACGACATTTTACATTTAAGATTCCCTTGGAATATTTTCCAAAAACCTTAACACGCACGGTTTCGCCTAGTTCGGGAATGAAACTGGGTTCGAGGTCGAAACCTTGCTAGGAGAGGATTTCTATAAGAAGGAATCGAAACTTGGTATTAACGACATTTTACAGGTAAGATTCCCTTGGAATTAATATATTCCAAAAACCTTAAACACACAAAGTTTCGTCAAGTTCGGGAATGAAACTGTCTTCTAGGTAGAAACCTCTCCAGGAGCGGACTCCTACAAGTAGGAAACTTGGTATGAACAACATTTTATAGGTAAGATTCCCTTGAAATATTCTCCAAAAACCTTAAACACACACAGTTTCGCCAAGTTCGGGAATGAAACTGGCTTCGAGGTAGAAACCTCTCCAGGGGTGGACTTCTATATGTAGGAAACTTGGTATAAACGACACTTTACATGTAAGATTCCCTTGGAATATTCTCCAAAAACCTTAACACACACAGTTTCGCCAAGTTCGGGAATGAAACTGGCTTCGAGGTCGAAACCTCTCCAGGAGAGGATTCCTATAAGTAGGAATCGAAACTTGGTATGAACGACATTTTATAGGTAAGATTCCCTTGGAATTAATATTTTCCAAAAACCTTAAACACACACAGTTTCACCAAGTTCGGGAATGAAACTGGGTTCGAGGTAGAAACCTTACCAGGAGCGGACTCTTATAAGTAGGAAACTTGGTATGAACGATATTTTACAGGTAAGATTCCTTAGGAATATTCTCTAAAAACCTTAAACACACACAGTTTCGCCAAGTTCGGGAATGAAACTGGCCTCGAGGTAGAAACCTCGCCAGGAGCGGACTCCTGTATGTAGGAAACTTGGTATGAACGACATTTTATATGTAAGATTCCGTTGGAATATTCTCCAAAAACCTTAACACGCACAGTTTCGCCAAGTTCGGGAATGAAACTGGTTTCTAGGTAGAAACCTCGCCAGGAGCGGAATCCTTTATGTAGGAAACTTCGTATGAACGACATTTTACATGTAAGATTCCTTTGGAATATTCTCCAAAAACCTTAACACACAGTTTCGCCAAGTTCGGGATTGAAACTGGCTTCCAGGTAGAAACCTCGCCAGGAGCGGACTCCTATATGTAGGAAACTTGGTATGAACGACATTTTACATGTAAGATTACCTTTGAATATTCTCCAAAAATCTTAAACACACACAGTTTCGCCAAGTTCGGGAATGAAACTGGCTTCGAGGTCGAAACCTCTCTAGGAGCGGACTCCTATAAGTAGGAAACTTGGTATGAACGACATTTTACATGTAAGATTCCCTTGGAATTAATATTCTCCAAAAACCTTAACACACATTGTTTCGCCAAGTTCGGGAATGAAACTGGTTTCGAGGTCGAAACCTCGCTAGGAGAGGATTCCTATAAGTAGGAATCGAAACTTGATATGAAGGACATTTTACAGGTAAGATTCCCTTGGAATTAATATTTTCCACAAACCTTAAACACACACAGTTTTCCCAAGTTCAGGAAT
>NC_039363.1:8436165-8449186 GCF_003573695.1 Papaver somniferum
CGGACTCCTATAAGTAGGAATCGAAACTTGGTATGAAAGACATTTTACATGTAAGATTCCCTTGGAATTAATATTTTCCAAAAACCTTAAAAACACACAGTTTCGCCAAGTTCGGGAATGAAACTGGCTTCGAGGTAGAAGCCTCACCAGGAGCGGACTCTTATAATTAGGAAACTTGGTATGAACGATATTTTACAGGTAAGATTCCCTTGGAATAATCTCTAAAAACCTTAACACACACAGTTTCGCCAAGTTCGGGATTGAAACTGGTTTCGAGGTAGAAACCTCGCCAGGAGCGGAATCCTATATGTAGGAAACTTGGTATGAACGACATTTTACATGTAAGATTCCTTTGGAATATTCTCCAAAAACCTTAACACACACAGTTTCGCCAAGTTCGGGATTGAAACTGGCTTCCAGGTAGAAACCTCGCCAGGAGCGGACTCCTATATGTAGGAAACTTGGTATGAACGACATTTTACATGTCTGATTACCTTTGAATATTCTCCAAAAATCTTAAACACACACAGTTTCGCCAAGTTCGGGAATGAAACTGGCTTCGAGGTCGAAACCTCTCTAGGAGCGGACTCCTATAAGTAGGAAACTTGGTATGAACGACATTTTACATGTAAGATTCCCTTGGAATTAATATTCTCCAAAAACCTTAACACACATTGTTTCGCCAAGTTCGGGAATGAAACTGGTTTCGAGGTCGAAACCTCGCTAGGAGAGGATTCCTATAAGTAGGAATCGAAACTTGATATGAAGGACATTTTACAGGTAAGATTCCCTTGGAATTAATATTTTCCACAAACCTTAAACACACACAGTTTTCCCAAGTTCAGGAATGAAACTGGCTTTGAGGTAGAAACCTCGCCAGGAGCGGACTCCTATATGTAGGAAACTTTGTATGAACGACATTTTACATGTAAGATTCCCTTGGAATATTCTCCAAAAACCTTAACACACACAATTTCGCCAAGTTCGGGAATGAAACTGGCTTCGAGGTAGAAACCTCGCCAGGAGCGGACTCTTATATGTAGGAAACTTGGTATGAACGACATTTTACATTTAAGATTCCCTTGGAATATTTTCCAAAAACCTTAACACGCACGGTTTCGCCTAGTTCGGGAATGAAACTGGGTTCGAGGTCGAAACCTTGCTAGGAGAGGATTTCTATAAGAAGGAATCGAAACTTGGTATTAACGACATTTTACAGGTAAGATTCCCTTGGAATTAATATATTCCAAAAACCTTAAACACACAAAGTTTCGTCAAGTTCGGGAATGAAACTGTCTTCTAGGTAGAAACCTCTCCAGGAGCGGACTCCTACAAGTAGGAAACTTGGTATGAACAACATTTTATAGGTAAGATTCCCTTGAAATATTCTCCAAAAACCTTAAACACACACAGTTTCGCCAAGTTCGGGAATGAAACTGGCTTCGAGGTAGAAACCTCTCCAGGGGTGGACTTCTATATGTAGGAAACTTGGTATAAACGACACTTTACATGTAAGATTCCCTTGGAATATTCTCCAAAAACCTTAACACACACAGTTTCGCCAAGTTCGGGAATGAAACTGGCTTCGAGGTCGAAACCTCTCCAGGAGAGGATTCCTATAAGTAGGAATCGAAACTTGGTATGAACGACATTTTATAGGTAAGATTCCCTTGGAATTAATATTTTCCAAAAACCTTAAACACACACAGTTTCACCAAGTTCGGGAATGAAACTGGGTTCGAGGTAGAAACCTTACCAGGAGCGGACTCTTATAAGTAGGAAACTTGGTATGAACGATATTTTACAGGTAAGATTCCTTAGGAATATTCTCTAAAAACCTTAAACACACACAGTTTCGCCAAGTTCGGGAATGAAACTGGCCTCGAGGTAGAAACCTCGCCAGGAGCGGACTCCTGTATGTAGGAAACTTGGTATGAACGACATTTTATATGTAAGATTCCGTTGGAATATTCTCCAAAAACCTTAACACGCACAGTTTCGCCAAGTTCGGGAATGAAACTGGTTTCTAGGTAGAAACCTCGCCAGGAGCGGAATCCTTTATGTAGGAAACTTCGTATGAACGACATTTTACATGTAAGATTCCTTTGGAATATTCTCCAAAAACCTTAACACACAGTTTCGCCAAGTTCGGGATTGAAACTGGCTTCCAGGTAGAAACCTCGCCAGGAGCGGACTCCTATATGTAGGAAACTTGGTATGAACGACATTTTACATGTAAGATTACCTTTGAATATTCTCCAAAAATCTTAAACACACACAGTTTCGCCAAGTTCGGGAATGAAACTGGCTTCGAGGTCGAAACCTCTCTAGGAGCGGACTCCTATAAGTAGGAAACTTGGTATGAACGACATTTTACATGTAAGATTCCCTTGGAATTAATATTCTCCAAAAACCTTAACACACATTGTTTCGCCAAGTTCGGGAATGAAACTGGTTTCGAGGTCGAAACCTCGCTAGGAGAGGATTCCTATAAGTAGGAATCGAAACTTGATATGAAGGACATTTTACAGGTAAGATTCCCTTGGAATTAATATTTTCCACAAACCTTAAACACACACAGTTTTCCCAAGTTCAGGAATTAAACTGGCTTTGAGGTAGAAACCTCGCCAGGAGCGGACTCCTATATGTAGGAAACTTTGTATGAACAATATTTTACATGTAAGATTCCCTTGGAATATTCTCCAAAAACCTTAACACACACAATTTCGCCAAGTTCGGGAATGAAACTGGCTTCGAGGTAGAAACCTCGCCAGGAGCGGACTCTTATATGTAGGAAACTTGGTATGAACGACATTTTACATTTAAGATTCCCTTGGAATATTTTCCAAAAACCTTAACACGCACGGTTTCGCCTAGTTCGGGAATGAAACTGGGTTCGAGGTCGAAACCTTGCTAGGAGAGGATTTCTATAAGAAGGAATCGAAACTTGGTATTAACGACATTTTACAGGTAAGATTCCCTTGGAATTAATATATTCCAAAAACCTTAAACACACAAAGTTTCGTCAAGTTCGGGAATGAAACTGTCTTCTAGGTAGAAACCTCTCCAGGAGCGGACTCCTACAAGTAGGAAACTTGGTATGAACAACATTTTATAGGTAAGATTCCCTTGAAATATTCTCCAAAAACCTTAAACACACACAGTTTCGCCAAGTTCGGGAATGAAACTGGCTTCGAGGTAGAAACCTCTCCAGGGGTGGACTTCTATATGTAGGAAACTTGGTATAAACGACACTTTACATGTAAGATTCCCTTGGAATATTCTCCAAAAACCTTAACACACACAGTTTCGCCAAGTTCGGGAATGAAACTGGCTTCGAGGTCGAAACCTCTCCAGGAGAGGATTCCTATAAGTAGGAATCGAAACTTGGTATGAACGACATTTTATAGGTAAGATTCCCTTGGAATTAATATTTTCCAAAAACCTTAAACACACACAGTTTCACCAAGTTCGGGAATGAAACTGGCTTCGAGGTAGAAACCTTACCAGGAGCGGACTCTTATAAGTAGGAAACTTGGTATGAACGATATTTTACAGGTAAGATTCCTTAGGAATATTCTCTAAAAACCTTAAACACACACAGTTTCGCCAAGTTCGGGAATGAAACTGGCCTCGAGGTAGAAACCTCGCCAGGAGCGGACTCCTATATGTAGGAAACTTGGTATGAACGACATTTTATATGTAAGATTCCGTTGGAATATTCTCCAAAAACCTTAACACGCACGGTTTCGCCAAGTTCGGGAATGAAACTGGTTTCGAGGTAGAAACCTCGCCAGGAGCGGAATCCTATATGTAGGAAACTTGGTATGAACGACATTTTACATGTAAGATTCCTTTGGAATATTCTCCAAAAACCTTAACACACACAGTTTCGCCAAGTTCGGGATTGAAACTGGCTTCCAGGTAGAAACCTCGCCAGGAGCGGACTCCTATATGTAGGAAACTTGGTATGAACGACATTTTACATGTAAGATTACCTTTGAATATTCTCCAAAAATCTTAAACACACACAGTTTCGCCAAGTTCGGGAATGAAACTGGCTTCGAGGTCGAAACCTCTCTAGGAGCGGACTCCTATAAGTAGGAAACTTGGTATGAACGACATTTTACATGTAAGATTCCCTTGGAATTAATATTCTCCAAAAACCTTAAACACACATTGTTTCGCCAAGTTCGGGAATGAAATTGGTTTCGAGTTCGAAACCTCGCTAGGAGAGGATTCCTATAAGTAGGAATCGAAACTTGATATGAAGGACATTTTACAGGTAAGATTCCCTTGGAATTAATATTTTCCACAAACCTTAAACACACACAGTTTTCCCAAGTTCGGGAATGAAACTGGCTTCGAGGTAGAATCCTCGCCAGGAGCGGACTCCTATAAGTAGGAAACTTGGTATTAACGACATTTTACATGTAAGATTCCCTTGGAATTAATATTCTCCAAAAACCTTAACACACATTGTTTCGCCAAGTTCGGGAATGAAATTGGTTTCGAGTTCGAAACCTCGCTAGGAGAGGATTCCTATAAGTAGGAATCGAAACTTGGTATGAAGGACATTTTACAGGTAAGATTCCCTTGGAATTAATATTTTCCACAAACCTTAAACACACACAGTTTTCCCAAGTTCGGGAATGAAACTGGCTTCGAGGTAGAATCCTCGCCAGGAGCGGAATCCTATATGTAGGAAACTTGGTATGAACGGCATTTTACAAGTAAGATTCCCTTGGAATATTCTCCAAAAACCTTAAACACACACAGTTTCGCCAAGTTCGGGAATGAAACTGGCTTCGATGTAGAAACCTCTCCAGGGGTGGACTTCTATATGTAGGAAACTTGGTATAAACGACACTTTACATGTAAGATTCCCTTGGAATATTCTCCAAAAACCATAACACACACAGTTTCGCCAAGTTCGGGAATGAAACTGGCTTCGAGGTCGAAACCTCGCCAGGAGAGGACTTCTATATGTAGGAAACTTGGTATAAACGACACTTTACATGTAAGATTCCCTTGGAATATTCTCCAAAAACCTTAACACACACAGTTTCGCCAAGTTCGGGAATGAACTGGCTTCGAGGTCGAAACCTCTCCAGGAGAGGATTCCTATAAGTAGGAATCGAAACTTGGTATGAACGACATTTTATAGGTAAGATTCCCTTGGAATTAATATTTTCCAAAAACCTTAAACACACACAGTTTCACCAAGTTCGGGAATGAAACTGGCTTCGAGGTAGAAACCTTACCAGGAGCGGACTCTTATAAGTAGGAAACTTGGTATGAACGATATTTTACAGGTAAGATTCCTTAGGAATATTCTCTAAAAACCTTAAACACACACAGTTTCGCCAAGTTCGGGAATGAAACTGGCCTCGAGGTAGAAACCTCGCCAGGAGCGGACTCCTATATGTAGGAAACTTGGTATGAACGACATTTTATATGTAAGATTCCGTTGGAATATTCTCCAAAAACCTTAACACGCACGGTTTCGCCAAGTTCGGGAATGAAACTGGTTTCGAGGTAGAAACCTCGCCAGGAGCGGAATCCTATATGTAGGAAACTTGGTATGAACGACATTTTACATGTAAGATTCCTTTGGAATATTCTCCAAAAACCTTAACACACACAGTTTCGCCAAGTTCGGGATTGAAACTGGCTTCCAGGTAGAAACCTCGCCAGGAGCGGACTCCTATATGTAGGAAACTTGGTATGAACGACATTTTACATGTAAGATTACCTTTGAATATTCTCCAAAAATCTTAAACACACACAGTTTCGCCAAGTTCGGGAATGAAACTGGCTTCGAGGTCGAAACCTCTCTAGGAGCGGACTCCTATAAGTAGGAAACTTGGTATGAACGACATTTTACATGTAAGATTCCCTTGGAATTAATATTCTCCAAAAACCTTAAACACACATTGTTTCGCCAAGTTCGGGAATGAAATTGGTTTCGAGTTCGAAACCTCGCTAGGAGAGGATTCCTATAAGTAGGAATCGAAACTTGATATGAAGGACATTTTACAGGTAAGATTCCCTTGGAATTAATATTTTCCACAAACCTTAAACACACACAGTTTTCCCAAGTTCGGGAATTAAACTGGCTTCGAGGTAGAATCCTCGCCAGGAGCGGACTCCTATAAGTAGGAAACTTGGTATGAACAATATTTTACATGTAAGATTCCCTTGGAATATTCTCCAAAAACCTTAACACACACAATTTCGCCAAGTTCGGGAATGAAACTGGCTTCGAGGTAGAAACCTCGCCAGGAGCGGACTCTTATATGTAGGAAACTTGGTATGAACGACATTTTACATTTAAGATTCCCTTGGAATATTTTCCAAAAACCTTAACACGCACGGTTTCGCCTAGTTCGGGAATGAAACTGGGTTCGAGGTCGAAACCTTGCTAGGAGAGGATTTCTATAAGAAGGAATCGAAACTTGGTATTAACGACATTTTACAAGTAAGATTCCCTTGGAATATTCTCCAAAAACCTTAAACACACACAGTTTCGCCAAGTTCGGGAATGAAACTGGCTTCGATGTAGAAACCTCTCCAGGGGTGGACTTCTATATGTAGGAAACTTGGTATAAACGACACTTTACATGTAAGATTCCCTTGGAATATTCTCCAAAAACCATAACACACACAGTTTCGCCAAGTTCGGGAATGAAACTGGCTTCGAGGTCGAAACCTCGCCAGGAGAGGACTTCTATATGTAGGAAACTTGGTATAAACGACACTTTACATGTAAGATTCCCTTGGAATATTCTCCAAAAACCTTAACACACACAGTTTCGCCAAGTTCGGGAATGAACTGGCTTCGAGGTCGAAACCTCTCCAGGAGAGGATTCCTATAAGTAGGAATCGAAACTTGGTATGAACGACATTTTATAGGTAAGATTCCCTTGGAATTAATATTTTCCAAAAACCTTAAACACACACAGTTTCACCAAGTTCGGGAATGAAACTGGCTTCGAGGTAGAAACCTTACCAGGAGCGGACTCTTATAAGTAGGAAACTTGGTATGAACGATATTTTACAGGTAAGATTCCTTAGGAATATTCTCTAAAAACCTTAAACACACACAGTTTCGCCAAGTTCGGGAATGAAACTGGCCTCGAGGTAGAAACCTCGCCAGGAGCGGACTCCTATATGTAGGAAACTTGGTATGAACGACATTTTATATGTAAGATTCCGTTGGAATATTCTCCAAAAACCTTAACACGCACGGTTTCGCCAAGTTCGGGAATGAAACTGGTTTCGAGGTAGAAACCTCGCCAGGAGCGGAATCCTATATGTAGGAAACTTGGTATGAACGACATTTTACATGTAAGATTCCTTTGGAATATTCTCCAAAAACCTTAACACACACAGTTTCGCCAAGTTCGGGATTGAAACTGGCTTCCAGGTAGAAACCTCGCCAGGAGCGGACTCCTATATGTAGGAAACTTGGTATGAACGACATTTTACATGTCTGATTACCTTTGAATATTCTCCAAAAATCTTAAACACACACAGTTTCGCCAAGTTCGGGAATGAAACTGGCTTCGAGGTCGAAACCTCTCTAGGAGCGGACTCCTATAAGTAGGAAACTTGGTATGAACGACATTTTACATGTAAGATTCCCTTGGAATTAATATTCTCCAAAAACCTTAACACACATTGTTTCGCCAAGTTCGGGAATGAAACTGGTTTCGAGGTCGAAACCTCGCTAGGAGAGGATTCCTATAAGTAGGAATCGAAACTTGATATGAAGGACATTTTACAGGTAAGATTCCCTTGGAATTAATATTTTCCACAAACCTTAAACACACACAGTTTTCCCAAGTTCAGGAATGAAACTGGCTTTGAGGTAGAAACCTCGCCAGGAGCGGACTCCTATATGTAGGAAACTTTGTATGAACGACATTTTACATGTAAGATTCCCTTGGAATATTCTCCAAAAACCTTAACACACACAATTTCGCCAAGTTCGGGAATGAAACTGGCTTCGAGGTAGAAACCTCGCCAGGAGCGGACTCTTATATGTAGGAAACTTGGTATGAACGACATTTTACATTTAAGATTCCCTTGGAATATTTTCCAAAAACCTTAACACGCACGGTTTCGCCTAGTTCGGGAATGAAACTGGGTTCGAGGTCGAAACCTTGCTAGGAGAGGATTTCTATAAGAAGGAATCGAAACTTGGTATTAACGACATTTTACAGGTAAGATTCCCTTGGAATTAATATATTCCAAAAACCTTAAACACACAAAGTTTCGTCAAGTTCGGGAATGAAACTGTCTTCTAGGTAGAAACCTCTCCAGGAGCGGACTCCTACAAGTAGGAAACTTGGTATGAACAACATTTTATAGGTAAGATTCCCTTGAAATATTCTCCAAAAACCTTAAACACACACAGTTTCGCCAAGTTCGGGAATGAAACTGGCTTCGAGGTAGAAACCTCTCCAGGGGTGGACTTCTATATGTAGGAAACTTGGTATAAACGACACTTTACATGTAAGATTCCCTTGGAATATTCTCCAAAAACCTTAACACACACAGTTTCGCCAAGTTCGGGAATGAAACTGGCTTCGAGGTCGAAACCTCTCCAGGAGAGGATTCCTATAAGTAGGAATCGAAACTTGGTATGAACGACATTTTATAGGTAAGATTCCCTTGGAATTAATATTTTCCAAAAACCTTAAACACACACAGTTTCACCAAGTTCGGGAATGAAACTGGGTTCGAGGTAGAAACCTTACCAGGAGCGGACTCTTATAAGTAGGAAACTTGGTATGAACGATATTTTACAGGTAAGATTCCTTAGGAATATTCTCTAAAAACCTTAAACACACACAGTTTCGCCAAGTTCGGGAATGAAACTGGCCTCGAGGTAGAAACCTCGCCAGGAGCGGACTCCTGTATGTAGGAAACTTGGTATGAACGACATTTTATATGTAAGATTCCGTTGGAATATTCTCCAAAAACCTTAACACGCACAGTTTCGCCAAGTTCGGGAATGAAACTGGTTTCTAGGTAGAAACCTCGCCAGGAGCGGAATCCTTTATGTAGGAAACTTCGTATGAACGACATTTTACATGTAAGATTCCTTTGGAATATTCTCCAAAAACCTTAACACACAGTTTCGCCAAGTTCGGGATTGAAACTGGCTTCCAGGTAGAAACCTCGCCAGGAGCGGACTCCTATATGTAGGAAACTTGGTATGAACGACATTTTACATGTAAGATTACCTTTGAATATTCTCCAAAAATCTTAAACACACACAGTTTCGCCAAGTTCGGGAATGAAACTGGCTTCGAGGTCGAAACCTCTCTAGGAGCGGACTCCTATAAGTAGGAAACTTGGTATGAACGACATTTTACATGTAAGATTCCCTTGGAATTAATATTCTCCAAAAACCTTAACACACATTGTTTCGCCAAGTTCGGGAATGAAATTGGTTTCGAGGTCGAAACCTCGCTAGGAGAGGATTCTTATAAGTAGGAATCGAAACTTGGTATGAAGGACATTTTACAGTTAAGATTCCCTTGGAATTAATATTTTCCACAAACCTTAAACACACACAGTTTTCCCAAGTTCGGGAATGAAACTGGCTTCGAGGTAGAATCCTCGCCAGGAGCGGACTCCTATAAGTAGGAAACTTGGTATGAACGACATTTTACATGTAAGATTCCCTTGGAATTAATATTCTCCAAAAACCTTAACACACATTGTTTCGCCAAGTTCGGGAATGAAATTGGTTTCGAGTTCGAAACCGCGCTAGGAGAGGATTCCTATAAGTAGGAATCGAAACTTGGTATGAAGGACATTTTACAGGTAAGATTCCCTTGGAATTAATATTTTCCACAAACCTTAAACACACACAGTTTTCCCAAGTTCGGGAATGAAACTGGCTTCGAGGTAGAATCCTCGCCAGGAGCGGAATCCTATATGTAGGAAACTTGGTATGAACGACATTTTACATGTAAGATTCCTTTAGAATATTCTCCAAAAACCTTAACACACACAGTTTCGCCAAGTTCGGGAATGAAACTGGCTTCGAGGTCGAAACCTCTCCAGGAGAGGATTCCTATAAGTAGGAATCGAAACTTGGTATGAACGAGATTTTACAGGTAAGATTCCCTTGGAATTAATATTTTCCAAAAACCTTAAGCACACACAGTTTCGCCATGTTCAGGAATGAAACTGGCTTCGAGGTAGAAACCTCACCAGGAGCGGACTCCTATAAGTAGGAAACTTGGTATGAACGATATTTTACAGGTAAGATTCCCTAGGAATATTCTCCAAAAACCTTAAACACACAAAGTTTCGCCAAGTTCGGGAATGAAACTGGCTTCGAGGTTGAAACCTCGCCAGGAGCGTACTCTTATATATAGGAAACTTGGTGTGAACGACATTTTACATGTAAGATTCCCTTGGAATATTCTCGAAAAACCTTAACACACACAGTTTCGCCCAGTTCGGGATTGAAACTGGCTTCGAGGTAGAAACCTCGCCAGGAGCGGACTCCTATATGTAGGAAACTTGGTATGAACGACATTTTACATGTAAGATTACCTTTGAATATTCTCCAAAAATCTTAAAGACACACAGTTTCGCCAAGTTCGGGAATGAAACTGGCTTCGAGGTCGAAACCTCTCTAGGAGCGGACTCCTATAAGTAGGAAACTTGGTATGAACGACATTTTACATGTAAGATTCCCTTGGAATTAATATTCCCCAAAAACCTTAGCACACATCGTTTCGCCAAGTTCGGGAATGAAACTGGCTTCGAGGTCGAAACCTCGATAGGAGAGGATTCCTATAAGTAGGAATCGAAACTTGGTATGAAGGACATTTTACAGGTAAGATTCCCTTGGAATTAATATTTTCCACAAACCTTAAACACACACAGTTTTCCCAAGTTCGGGAATGAAAATGGCTTCGAGGTAGAATCCTCGCCAGGAGCGGACTCCTACAAGTAGGAAACTTGGTATGAACGACATTTTACAAGTAAGATTCCCTTGGAATATTCTCCAGAAACCTTAAACACACACAGTTTCGCCAAGTTCGGGAATGAAACTGCTTCGAGGTAGGAACCTAGCCAGGAGCGGACTCCTATATGTAGGAAACTTGGTATGAACGACATTTTACATGTAAGATTCCCTTGGAATATTCTCCAAAAACCTTAACACACACAGTTTCGCCAAGTTCGGGATTGAAACTGGCTTCGACGAAGAAACCTCGCCAGGAGCGGACTCTTATATGTAGGAAACTTGGTATGAACGACATTTTACATGTAAGATTCACTTGGAATATTCTTCAAAAACCTTAACAAACAGTTTCGCCAAGTTCGGGAATGAAACTGGTTTCGAGGTAGAAACCTCGCCAGGAGCGGAATCCTATATGTAGGAAACTTTGTATGAACAACATTTTACATGTAAGATTCCCTTGGAATTAATATTCTCCAAAAACCTTAATACACATTGTTTCGCCAAGTTCGGGAATGAAACTGGTTTCGAGGTTTAAACCTCGCTAGGAGAGGATTCCTATAAGTAGGAATCGAAACTTGGTATGAAGGACATTTTACTGGTAAGATTCCCATGGAATTAATATTTTCCACAAACCTTAAACACACACAGTTTTCCCAAGTTCGGGAATGAAACTGGCTTCGAGGTAGAATCCTCTCCAGGAGCGGACTCCTATAAGTAGGAAACTTGGTATGAACGACATTTTACATGTAAGATTCCCTTGGAATTAATATTCTCCAAAAACCTTAACACACATTGTTTCGCCAAGTTCGGGAATGAAACTGGTTTCGAGGTCGAAACCTCGCTAGGAGAGGATTCCTATAAGTAGGAATCGAAACTTGGTATGAAGGACATTTTACAGGTAAGATTCCCTTGGAATTAATATTTTCCACAAACCTTAAACACACACAGTTTTCCCTAGTTCGGGAATGAAACTTGCTTCGAGGTAGAATCCTCGCTAGGAGCGGAATCCTATATGTAGGAAACTTGGTATGAACGACATTTTACATGTAAGATTCCTTTAGAATATTCTCCAAAAACCTTAACACACACAGTATCGCCAAGTTCGGGAATGAAACTGGCTTCAAGGTCGAAACCTCTCCAAGAGAGGATTCCTATAAGTAGGAATCGAAACTTGGTAAGAACGAGATTTTACAGGTAAGATTCCCTTGGAATTAATATTTTCCAAAAACCTTAAGCACACACAGTTTCTCCAAGTTCGGGAATGAAACTGGATTCGAGGTAGATACCTCACCAGGAGTGGACTCCTATAAGTAGGAAACTTGGTATGAACGATATTTTACAGGTAAGATTCCCTAGGAATATTCTCCAAAAACCTTAAACACACAAAGTTTCGCCAAGTTCGGGAATGAAACTGGCTTCGAGGTTGAAACCTCGCCAGGAGCGGACTCCTATATGTAGGAAACTTGGTATGAACGACATTTTACATGTAAGATTCCCTTAGAATATTCTCCAAAAATCTTAACACACACAGTTTCGCCAAGTTCGGGATTGAAACTGGCTTCGAGGAAGAAACCTTGCCAGGAGCGGACTCCTATATGTAGGAAACTTTGTATGAACGATATTTTACATGTAAGATTCACTTGGAATATTCTCCAAAAACCTTAACACACAGTTTCGCCAAGTTCGGGAATGAAACTGGTTTCGAGGTAGAAACCTCGCCAGGAGCGGAATCCTATATGTAGGAAACTTGGTATGAACGACATTTTACATGTAAGATTCCTTTAGAATATTCTCCAAAAACCTTAACACACATTGTTTCGCCAAGTTCGGGAATGAAACTGGTTTCGAGGTCGAAACCTCGCTAGGAGAGGATTCCTATAAGTAGGAATCGAAACTTGGTATGAAGGACATTTTACAGGTAAGATTCCCTTGGAATTAATATTTTCCACAAACCTTAAACACACACAGTTTTCCCTAGTTCGGGAATGAAACTGGCTTCGAGGTAGAATCCTCGCTAGGAGCGGA
>NC_039363.1:8449196-8458511 GCF_003573695.1 Papaver somniferum
ACCTCACCAGGAGTGGACTCCTATAAGTAGGAAACTTGGTATGAACGATATTTTACAGGTAAGATTCCCTAGGAATATTCTCCAAAAACCTTAAACACACAAAGTTTCGCCAAGTTCGGGAATGAAACTGGCTTCGAGGTTGAAACCTCGCCAGGAGCGGACTCCTATATGTAGGAAACTTGGTATGAACGACATTTTACATGTAAGATTCCCTTAGAATATTCTCCAAAAATCTTAACACACACAGTTTCGCCAAGTTCGGGATTGAAACTGGCTTCGAGGAAGAAACCTTGCCAGGAGCGGACTCCTATATGTAGGAAACTTTGTATGAACGATATTTTACATGTAAGATTCACTTGGAATATTCTCCAAAAACCTTAACACACAGTTTCGCCAAGTTCGGGAATGAAACTGGTTTCGAGGTAGAAACCTCGCCAGGAGCGGAATCCTATATGTAGGAAACTTGGTATGAACGACATTTTACATGTAAGATTCCTTTAGAATATTCTCCAAAAACCTTAACACACATTGTTTCGCCAAGTTCGGGAATGAAACTGGTTTCGAGGTCGAAACCTCGCTAGGAGAGGATTCCTATAAGTAGGAATCGAAACTTGGTATGAAGGACATTTTACAGGTAAGATTCCCTTGGAATTAATATTTTCCACAAACCTTAAACACACACAGTTTTCCCTAGTTCGGGAATGAAACTGGCTTCGAGGTAGAATCCTCGCTAGGAGCGGAATCCTATATGTAGGAAACTTGGTATGAACGACATTTTACATGTAAGATTCCTTTAGAATATTCTCCAAAAACCTTAACACACACAGTATCGCCAAGTTCGAGAATGAAACTGGCTTCAAGGTCGAAACCTCTCCAGGAGAGGATTCCTATAAGTAGGAATCGAAACTTGGTATGAACGAGATTTTACAGGTAAGATTCCCTTGGAATTAATATTTTCCAAAAACCTTAAGCACACACAGTTTCTCCAAGTTCGGGAATGAAACTGGATTCGAGGTAGAAACCTCACCAGGAGTGGACTCCTATAAGTAGGAAACTTGGTATGAACGATATTTTACAGGTAAGATTCCCTAGGAATATTCTCCAAAAACCTTAAACACACAAAGTTTCGCCAAGTTCGGGAATGAAACTGGCTTCGAGGTTGAAACCTCGCCAGGAGCGGACTCCTATATGTAGGAAACTTGGTATGAACGACATTTTACATGTAAGATTCCCTTAGAATATTCTCCAAAAATCTTAACACACACAGTTTCGCCAAGTTCAGGATTGAAACTGGCTTCGAGGAAGAAACCTTGCCAGGAGCGGACTCCTATATGTAGGAAACTTTGTATGAACGATATTTTACATGTAAGATTCACTTGGAATATTCTCCAAAAACCTTAACACACACAGTTTCGCCAAGTTCGGGAATGAAACTGGTTTCGAGGTAGAAACCTCGCCAGGAGCGGAATCCTATATGTAGGAAACTTGGTATGAACGACATTTTACATGTAAGATTCCTTTAGAATATTCTCCAAAAACCTTAACACACACAGTTTCGCCAATTTCGGGAATGAAACTGGCTTCGAGTTCGAAACCTCTCCAGGAGAGGATTCCTATAAGTAGGAATTGAAACTTGGTATGAACGAGATTTTACAGGTAAGATTCCCTTGGAATTAATATTTTCCAAAAACCTTAAGCACACACAGTTTCGCCAAGTTCGGGAATGAAACTGGCTTCGAGGTAGAAACCTCACCAGGAGCGGACTCCTATAAGTAGGAAACTTGGTATGAACGATATTTTACAGGTAAGATTCCCTAGGAATATTCTCCAAAAACCTTAAATACACAAAGTTTCGCCAAGTTCGGGAATGAAACTGGCTTCGAGGTAGAAACCTCGCCAGGAGCGTACTCTTATATGTAGGAAACTTGGTGTGAACGACATTTTACATGTAAGATTCCCTTGGAATATTCTCGAAAAACCTTAACACACACAGTTTCGCCAAGTTCGGGATTGAAACTGGCTTCGAGGTAGAAACATCGCCAGGAGCGGACTCCTATATGTAGGAAACTTGGTATGAACGACATTTTACATGTAAGATTACCTTTGAATATTCTCCAAAAATCTTAAAGACACACAGTTTCGCCAAGTTCGGGAATGAAACTGGCTTCGAGGTCGAAACCTCTCTAGGAGCGGGCTCCTATAAGTAGGAAACTTGGTATGAACGACATTTTACATGTAAGATTCCCTTGGAATTAATATTCCCCAGAAACCTTAACACACATCGTTTCGCCAAGTTCGGGAATGAAACTGGCTTCGAGGTCGAAACCTCTCCAGGAGAGGATTCCTATAAGTAGGAATTGAAACTTGGTATGAACGAGATTTTACAGGTAAGATTCCCTTGGAATTAATATTTTCCACAAACCTTAAACACACACAGCTTTCCCAAGTTCGGGAATGAAACTGGCTTCGAGGTCGAAACCTCTCTAGGAGCGGACACCTATAAGTAGGAATCGAAACTTGGTATGAAAGACATTTTACATGTAAGAGTCCCTTGGAATTAATATTTTCCAAAAACCTTAAAAACACATAGTTTCCCCAAATTCGGGAATGAAACTGGCTTCGAGGTAGAAGCCTCACCAGGAGCGGACTCTTATAATTAAGAAACTTGGTATGAACCACATTTTATAGGTAAGATTCCCTTGGAATATTCTCTAAAAACCTTAAACACACACAGTTTCGCCAAGTTCGGGAATGAAACTGGCTTCGAGGTAGAAACCTCGCCAGGAGCGGACTCCTATATGTAGGAAGCTTGGTATGAACGACATTTTACATGTAAGATTCCCTTGGAATATTCTCCAAAAACCTTAACACACACAGTTTCGCCAAGTTCGGGAATAAAACTGGCTTCGAGGTAGAAACCTCGCCAGGAGCGGACTCCTATATGTAGGAAACTTGGTATGAACGAAATTTACATGTAAGATTCCCTTGGAATGTTTTCCAAAAACCTTAACACGCACGGTTTCGCTAAGTTCGGGAATGAAACTGGCTTCGAGGTTGAAACCTCGCTAGGAGAGGATTCCTATAAGAAGGAATCGAAACTTGGTATTAATGACATTTTACAAGTAAGATTCCCTTGGAATTAATATTTTCCAAAAACCTTAAACACACAAAGTTTCGTCAAGTTCTGGAATGAAACTGTCTTCTAGGTAGAAACCTCGCCAGGAGCGGACTCCTACAAGTAGGAAACTTGGTATGAACGACATTTTAAAGGTAAGATTCCCTTGAAATATTCTCCAAAAACCTTAAACACACACAGTTTCGCCAATTTCGGGAATGAAACTGGCTTCGAGGTAGAAACCTCTCCAGGGGTGGACTTCTATATGTAGGAAACTTGGTATAAACGACACTTTACATGTAAGATTCCCTTGGAATATTCTCCACAAACCTTAACACACACAGTTTCGCCATGTTCGGGAATGAAACTGGCTTCGACGTAGAAACCTCGCCAGAAGCGGACTCCTATATGTAGGAAACTTGGTATGAACCACATTTTACATGTAAGATTCTCTTGGAATATTCTCCAAAAACCTTAACACACACAGTTTCGACAAGTTCGGGAATGAAACTGGCTTCGACGTAGAAACCTCGCCAGGAGCGGACTCCTATATGTAGGAAACTTGGTATGAACGACATTTTACATGTAAGATTCCGTTGGAATATTCTCCAAAAACCTTAACACACACAGTTTCGCCAAGTTCGGTTTGAAACTGGCTTCGAGAAAGATACCTCGCCAGGAGCGGACTCCTATATGTAGGAAACTTGGTATAAACGACATTTTACATGTAAGATTCACTTGAAATATTCTCCAAAAACCTTAACACACACAGTTTCGCCAAGTTCATGAATGAAACTGGTTTCGAGGTAGAAACCTCGCCAGGAGCGGAATCCTATATGTAAGAAACTTGGTATGAACGACATTCTACATGTAAGATTCCCTTGGAATATTCTCCAAAAACCTTAACACACACAGTTTTGCCAAGTTCGGGAATGAAACTGGCTTCGAGGTCGAAACCTCGCTAGGAAAGGATTCCTATATGAAGGAATCGAAACTTGGTATGAACGAGATTTTACAGGTAAGATTCCCTTGGAATTAATATTTTCCAAAAAACTTAAACACACACAGTTTCGCCAAGTTCGGGAATGAAACTGGATTCGACGTAGAAACCTCGCCAGAAGCGGACTCCTGTATGTAGGAAACTTGGTATGAACGACATTTTACATGTAAGATTCCCTTTGAATATTCTCCAACAACCTTAACACTTACAGTTTCGCCAAGTTCGGGATTGAAACTTGCTTCGAGGAAGAAACCTCGCCAGGAGCGGATTCATATATGTGGGAAACTTGGTATGAACGACATTTTACATGTAAGATTCACTTGGAATATTCTCCAAAAACCTTAACACACACGGTTTTGCCAAGTTCGGGAATGATACTGGTTTCGAGGTAGAAACCTCGCCAGGAGCGGAATCCTATATGTAGGAAACTTGGTATGAACGACATTTTACATGTAAGATTCCCTTGGAATATTTTCCAAAAACCTTAACACGCACGGTTTCGCCAAGTTCGGGAATGAAACTGGCTTCGAAGTCGAAACCTCGCTAGGAAAGGATTCCTATAAGAAGGAATCGAAACTTGGTATTAAAGACATTTTACAGGTAAGATTCCCTTGGAATTAATATTTTCCAAAAACCTTAAACTCACAAAGTTTCGTCAAGTTCTGGAATGAAACTGTCTTCTAGGTAGAAACCTCGCCAGGAGCGGACTCCTACAAGTAGGAAACTTGGTATGAACGACATTTTAAAGGTAAGATTCCCTTGAAATATTCTCCAAAAACCTTAAACACACACAGTTTCGCCAATTTCGGGAATGAAACTGGCTTCGAGGTAGAAACCTCTCCAGGGGTGGACTTCTATATGTAGGAAACTTGGTATAAACGACACTTTACATGTAAGATTCCCTTGGAATATTCTCCACAAACCTTAACACACACAGTTTCGCCATGTTCGGGAATGAAACTGGCTTCGACGTAGAAACCTCGCCAGAAGCGGACTCCTATATGTAGGAAACTTGGTATGAACCACATTTTACATGTAAGATTCACTTGAAATATTCTCCAAAAACCTTAACACACACAGTTTCGCCAAGTTCATGAATGAAACTGGTTTCGAGGTAGAAACCTCGCCAGGAGAGGAATCCTATATGTAAGAAACTTGGTATGAACGACATTCTACATGTAAGATTCCCTTGGAATATTCTCCAAAAACCTTAACACACACAGTTTTGCCAAGTTCGGGAATGAAACTGGCTTCGAGGTCGAAAACTCGCTAGGAAAGGATTCCTATAAGAAGGAATCGAAACTTGGTATGAACGAGATTTTACAGGTAAGATTCCCTTGGAATTAATATTTTCCAAAAAACTTAAACACACACAGTTTCGCCAAGTTCGGGAATGAAACTGGATTCGACGTAGAAACCTCGCCAGAAGCGGACTCCTATGTGTAGGAAACTTGGTATGAACGACATTTTACATGTAAGATTCCCTTTGAATATTCTCCAACAACCTTAACACTTACAGTTTCGCCAAGTTCGGGATTGAAACTTGCTTCGAGGAAGAAACCTCGCCAGGAGCGGACTCATATATGTGGGAAACTTGGTATGAACGACATTTTACATGTAAGATTCACTTGGAATATTCTCCAAAAACCTTAACACACACAGTTTTGCCAAGTTCGGGAATGATACTGGTTTCGAGGTAGAAACCTCGCCAGGAGCGGAATCCTATATGTAGGAAACTTGGTATGAACGACATTTTACATGTAAGATTCCCTTGGAATATTTTCCAAAAACCTTAACACGCACGGTTTCGCCAAGTTCGGGAATGAAACTGGCTTCGAAGTCGAAACCTCGCTAGGAAAGGATTCCTATAAGAAGGAACCGAAACTTGGTATTAAAGACATTTTACAGGTAAGATTCCCTTGGAATTAATATTTTCCAAAAACCTTAAACTCACAAAGTTTCGTCAAGTTCTGGAATGAAACTGTCTTCTAGGTAGAAACCTCGCCAGGAGCAGACTCCTACAAGTAGGAAACTTGGTATGAACGACATTTTACAGGTAAGATTCCCTTGGAATATTCTCCAAAAACCTTAAACACACACAGTTTCGTCAAGTTCGGGAATGAAACTGGCTTCGAGGTAGAAACCTCTCCAGGTGTGGACTTCTATATGTAGGAAACTTGGTATAAACGACACATTACATGTAAGATTCCCTTGGATTATTCTCCAAAAACCTTAACACACACAGTTTCGCCAAGTTCGGGAATGAAACTGGCTTCGGCGTAGAAACCTCGCCAGGAGCGGGCTCTTATATGTAGGAAACTTGGCATGAACGACATTTTACATGTAAGATTCCCTTGGAATATTCTCCAAAAACCTTAACACACACAGTTTCGCCAAGTTCGGGAATGAAACTGGCTTCGGGGTCGAAACCTCGCCAGGAAAGGATTCCTATAAGTAGGAATCGAAACATGGTATGAACGACATTTTACACGTAAACTTCCCTTGAAATTAATATTTTCCAAAAACCTTAAACACACATAGTTTCGCCAAGTTCGGGAATGAAACTGGCTTCGAGGTAGAAACCTCACCAGGAGCGGACTCCTATAAGTAGGAAACTTGGTATGAACAACATTTTACAGGTAAGATTCCCTAGGAATATTCTGTAAAAACCTTAAACACACACAGTTTCGCCAAGTTCGGGAATGGAACTAGCTTTGAGGTATAAACCTCGCCAGGAGCGGACTCCTAAATGTAGGAAACTTGGTATGAACGACATTTTATATGTAAGATTCACTTGGAATATTCTCCCAAAACCTTAACACATACAGTTTCGCCAAGTTCGGGAATGAAACTGGCTTCGAGGTCGAAACCTCGCCAGGAGAGGATTCCTATAAGTAGGAATCGAAACTTGGTATGAACGAGATTTTACAGGTAAGATTCCCTTGGAATTAATATTTTCCAAAAACCTTAAACACACACAGTTTCCCCAAGTTCGGGAATGAAACTGGCTTCGAGGTAGAAACCTTACCAGGAGCGGACTCCTATAAGTAGGAAACTTGGTATGAATGACATTTTACAGGTAAGATTCCCTAGGAATAATCTCCAAAAACCTTAAACACACAAAGTTTCGCCAAGTTCCGGAATGAAACAGGCTTCGAGGTAGAAACCTCGCTAGGAGGGTACTCTTTTATGTAGGAAACTTGGTGTGAACGAAATTTTACATGTAAGATTCCCTTGGAATATTCTCCAAAAACCTTAACACACACAATTTCGCCAAGTTCGGGATTGAAACTGGCTTCGAGGTAGAAACCTCGCCAGGAGCGGACTCCTATATGTAGGAAACTTGGTATGAACGACATTTTACATGTAAGATTACCTTTTAATATTCTCCAAAAATCTTAAACACACACAGTTTCGCCAAGTTCGGGAATGAAACTGGCTTCGAGGTCGAAACCTCTCTAGGAGCGGATTTCTATAAGTAGGAAACTTGGTATGAAAGACATTTTACATGTAAGATTCCCTTGGAATTAATATTCTCCAAAAACCTTAACACACACTGCTTCCCCAAGTTCGGTAATGAAACTGGCTTCGAGGTCGAAACCTCGCTAGGAGAGGATTCCTATAAGTAGGAATCGAAACTTGGTATGAAGGACATTTTACAGGTAAGATTCCCTTGGAATTAATATTTTCCACAAACCTTAAACACACACAGTTTTCTCAAGTTCGGGAATGAAACTGGCTTCGAGGTAGAAACCTCGCCAGGAACGGACTCCTACAAGTAGGAAACTTGGTATGAACGACATTTTACAAGTAAGATTCCCTTGGAATATTCTCCATAAACCTTAAACACACATAGTTTCGCCAAGTTCTGAAATGAAACTGGCTTCGAGCTCGAAACCTCGCCAGGAGCGGACTCCTATATTTAGGAAACTTGGTATGAACGACATTTTACATGTAAGATTCCCTTGGAATTAATATTCTCCAAAAACCTTAACACGCATAGTTCCGCCATGTTCGGGAATAAAACTGGCTTCGAGGTAGAAACCTCGCCAGGAGCGGACTCCTATAAGTAGGAATCGAAACTTGGTATGAAAGACATTTTACATGTAAGATTCCCTTAGAATTAATATTTTCCAAAAACCTTAAAAACACACAGTTTCGCCAAGTTCTGGAATGAAACTGGCTTCGAGGTAGAAGCCTCACCAGGAGCGGACTCTTATAATTAGGAAACTTGGTATGAACGACATTTTATAGGTAAGATTCCCTTGGAATATTCTCTAAAAACCTTAAACACACACAGTTTCGCCAAGTTCGGGAATGAAACTGGCTTCGAGGTAGAAACCTAGCCAGGAGCGGACTCTTATATGTAGGAAACTTGGTATGAACGACATTTTAAATGTAAGATTTCCTTGGAATATTCTCCAAAAACCTTAACACACACAGTTTCGCCAAGTTCGGGAATGAAACTGGCTTCGAGGTAGAAACCTCTCCAGGGGTGGACTCCTATATGTAGGAAACTTGGTATGAACGACATTTTACATGTAAGATTCCCTTGGAATATTTTCCAAAAACCTTAACATGCACGGTTTCGCCAAGTTCGGGAATGAAATTGGCTTCTAGGTCGAAACCTCGCTAGGAGAGGATTCCTATAAGAAGGAATCGAAACTTGGTATTAACGAAATTTTACAGGTAAGATTCCCTTGGAATTAATATTTTCCAAAAACCTTAAAAACCCAAAGTTTCGTCAAGTTCGGGAACGAAACTGTCTTCTAGGTAGTAACCTCGCCAGGAGCGGACTCCTACAAGTAGGAAACTTGGTATGAACGACATTTTACAGGTAAGATACCCTTGAAATATTCTCCAAAAACCTTAAACACACATAGTTTCGCCAAGTTCGGGAATGAAACTGGCTTCGAGGTAGAAACCTCACCAGGAGCGGACTCTTATAAGTAGGAAACTTGGTATGAACGATATTTTACAGGTAAGATTCCTTAGGAATATTCTCTAAAAACCTTAAACACACACAGTTTCGCCAAGTTCGGGAATGAAACTGGCCTCGAGGTAGAAACCTCGCCAGGAGCGGACTCCTATATGTAGTAAACTTGGTATGAACGACATTTTACATGTAAGATTCCCTTGGAATATTCTCCAAAAACCTTAACACACACAGTTTCGCCAAGTTCGGTTTGAAACTGGCTTC
>NC_039363.1:8458521-8459629 GCF_003573695.1 Papaver somniferum
AAGTTCGGGAGAAAGAAACCTCGCCAGGAGCGGACACCTATATGTAGGAAACTTGGTATAAACGACACATTACATGTAAGATTCCCTTGGAATATTCTCCAAAAACCTTAACACACACAGTTTCGCCAAGTTCGGGAATGAAACTGGCTTCGAGGTCGAAACCTCGCCAGGAGAGGATTCCTATAAGAAGGAATCGAAACTTGGTATGAACGAGATTTTACAGGTAAGATTCCCTTGGAATTAATATTTTCCAAAAACCTTAAACACACACAGTTTCGCCAAGTTCGGGAATGAAACTGGCTTCGACGTAGAAACCTCGCCTGGAGCGGACTCCTATATGTAGGAAACTTGGTATGAACGACATTTTACATGTAACATTCCCTTGGAATATTCTCCAAAAACCTTAACACACACAGTTTCGCCAAGTTCGGGAATGAAACTGGCTTCGAGGTAGAAACCTCTCCAGGGGTGGACTTCTATATGTAGGAAACTTGGTATAAACGACACATTACATGTAAGATTCCCTTGGAATATTCTCCAAAAACCTTAACACACACAGTTTCGCCAAGTTCGGGAATGAAACTGGCTTCGGCGTAGAAACCTCGCCAGGAGCGGACTCTTATATGTAGGAAACTTGGTATGAACGACATTTTACATGTAAGATTCCCTTGGAATATTCTCCAAAAACCTTAACACACACAGTTTCGCCAAGTTCGGGAATGGAACTGGCTTCGAGGTCGAAACCTCGTCAGGAGAGGATTCCTATAAGTAGGAATCGAAACTTGGTATGAACGAGATTTTACAGGTAAGATTCCCAAGGAATTAATATTTTCCAAAAACCTTAAACACACAAAGTTTCGCCAAGTTCGGGAATGAAACTGGATTCGACGTAGAAACCTCGCCAGGAGCGGACTCCTATATGTAGGAAACTTGGTATGAACGACATTTTACATGTAAGATTCCCTTGGAATATTCTCCAAAAACCTTAACACATACAGTTTCGCCTAGTTCGGGATTGAAACTGGCTTCGAGGAAGAAACCTCGCCAGGAGCGGACTCCTATATGTAGGAAACTTGGTATGAACGACATTTTACATGTAAGATTCCCT
>NC_039363.1:8459639-8462228 GCF_003573695.1 Papaver somniferum
AAGTTCGGGAATGAAACTTGCTTCGAGGTAGAAACCTCTCCAGGGGTGGACTTCTATATGTAGGAAACTTGGTATAAACGACACATTACATGTAAGATTCCCTTGGAATATTCTCCAAAAACCTTAACACACACAGTTTCGCCAAGTTCGGGAATGAAACTGGCTTCGAGGTCGAAACCTCGCCAGGAGAGGATTCCTATAAGAAGGAATCGAAACTTGGTATGAACGAGATTTTACAGGTAAGATTCCCTTGGAATTAATATTTTCCAAAAACCTTAAACACACACAGTTTCGCCAAGTTCGGGAATGAAACTGGCTTCGACGTAGAAACCTCGCCTGGAGCGGACTCCTATATGTAGGAAACTTGGTATGAACGACATTTTACATGTAACATTCCCTTGGAATATTCTCCAAAAACCTTAACACACACAGTTTCGCCAAGTTCGGGAATGAAACTGGCTTCGAGGTAGAAACCTCTCCAGGGGTGGACTTCTATATGTAGGAAACTTGGTATAAACGACACATTACATGTAAGATTCCCTTGGAATATTCTCCAAAAACCTTAACACACACAGTTTCGCCAAGTTCGGGAATGAAACTGGCTTCGGCGTAGAAACCTCGCCAGGAGCGGACTCTTATATGTAGGAAACTTGGTATGAACGACATTTTACATGTAAGATTCCCTTGGAATATTCTCCAAAAACCTTAACACACACAGTTTCGCCAAGTTCGGGAATGAAACTGGCTTCGGGGTCGAAACCTCGCCAGGAGAGGATTCCTATAAGTAGGAATCGAAACTTGGTATGAACGACATTTTACAGGTAAGATTCCCTTGGAATTAATATTTTCCAAAAACCTTAAACACACACAGTTTCGCCAAGTTCGGGAATGAAACTGGCTTCGAGGTAGAAACCTCACCAGGAGCGGACTCTTAGAAGTAGGAAACTTGGTATGAACGATATTTTACAGGTAAGATTCCTTAGGAATATTCTCCAAAAACCTTAAACACACACAGTTTCGCCAAGTTCGGGAATGAAACTTGCTTCGAGGTAGAAACCTCTCCAGGGGTGGACTTCTATATGTAGGAAACTTGGTATAAACGACACATTACATGTAAGATTCCCTTGGAATATTCTCCAAAAACCTTAACACACACAGTTTCGCCAAGTTCGGGAATGAAACTGGCTTCGAGGTCGAAACCTCGCCAGGAGAGGATTCCTATAAGAAGGAATCGAAACTTGGTATGAACGAGATTTTACAGGTAAGATTCCCTTGGAATTAATATTTTCCAAAAACCTTAAACACACACAGTTTCGCCAAGTTCGGGAATGAAACTGGCTTCGACGTAGAAACCTCGCCAGGAGCGGACTCCTATATGTAGGAAACTTGGTATGAACGACATTTTACATGTAAGATTCCCTTGAAATATTCTCCAAAAACCTTAACACACACAGTTTCGCCAAGTTCGGGATTGAAACTGGCTTCGAGGTAGAAACCTCGCCAGGAGCGGACTCATATATGTAGGAAACTTGGTATGAACGACATTTTACATGTAACATTCACTTGGAATATTCTCCAAAAACCTTAACACACACAGTTTCGCCAAGTTCTTGAATGAAAGTGGTTTCGAGGTAGAAACCTCGCCAGGAGCGGAATCCTATATGTAGGAAACTTGGTATGAACGACATTTTACATGTAAGATTCCCTTGGAATATTTTCCAAAAACCTTAACTCGCACGATTTCGCCAAGTTCGGGAATGAAACTGGCTTCGAGGTCGAAACCTCTCTAGGAGAGGATTCCTATAAGAAGGAATCGAAACTTGGTATTAACGACATTTTACAGGTAAGATGCCCTTGGAATTAATATTTTCCAAAAACCTTAAACACACAAAGTTTCGTCAAGTTCGGGAATGAAACTGTCTTCTAGGTAGAAACCTCGCCAGGAGCGGACTCCTACAAGTAGGAAACTTGGTACGAACGACATTTTACAGGTAAGATTCCCTTGGACTATTCTCCAAAAACCTTAAACACACACAGTTTCGCCAAGTTCGGGATGAAACTGGCTTCGAGGTAGAAACCTCTCCAGGGGTGGACTTCTATATGTAGGAAACTTGGTATAAACGACACTTTACATGTAAGATTCCCTTGGAATCAATATTTCCAAAAGCCTTAAACACACACAGTTTCGCCAAGTTCGGGAATGAAACTGGCTTCGAGGTCGAAACCTCGCTAGGAGAGGATTCCTATAAGAAGGAATCGAAACTTGGTATGAACGAGATTTTACAGGTAAGATTCCCAAGGAATTAATATTTTCCAAAAACCTTAAACACACAAAGTTTCGCCAAGTTCGGGAATGAAACTGGATTCGACGTAGAAACCTCGCCAGGAGCGGACTCCTATATTTAGGAAACTTGGTATGAACGACATTTTACATGTAAGATTCCCTTGGAATATTCTCCAAAAACCTTAACACATACAGTTTCGCCTAGTTCGGGATTGAAACTGGCTTCGAGGAAGAAACCTCGCCAGGAGCGGACTCCTATATGTAGGAAACTTGGTATGAACGACATTTTACATGTAAGATTCCCT
>NC_039363.1:9158153-9161336 GCF_003573695.1 Papaver somniferum
TGGTACGGGCGAGGTTCTAGGTATAAAATATATCAGATTGGATGAAACTACAACCTATTACTTAACTATGGTTGCAAGATTACTATATGCATACCCGATGTTCTGGTACGGGCGAGGTTCGAGCTGTCAAATATATCAGATTGGATGAAACTGCAACATATCACTTAATTTTGGTTGCAAGATTACCATATACAGACCCGATGTTCTGGTCCGGGCGAGGTTCGAGGTGTCAAATATATCATATTGGATTAAACTGCAACCTATCACTTAACTCTGGTTGCAAGATTACCATATACAGACCCGATGTTCTGGTCCGGGAGAGGTTCGAGGTGTCAAATATATCAGATTGGATGAAACTGCAACCTATCACTTAAGTAAGGTTGGAAGAATACAATATGCATACCCGATGTTCTGGTCCGAGCGAGGTTCGAGGTATCAAATATATCATATTGGATGAAACTACAACCTGTCACTTAACTCTGGTAGCAAGATTACCATATACAGACCCGATGTTTTGGTCCAGGCGAGGTTCGAGGTGTCAAATATATCAGATTAGATGAAACTGCAACCTATCACTTAACTCAGGTTGCAAGATTACCATATACAAACCCGATGTTCTGGTCCAACGGAGGTTCGAGGTATCAAATATATCATATTGGATGAAGCTGCAACCTATTACTTAACTCTGGTTGCAAGATTACCATATACAGACCCGATGTTCTGGTCCGGACGAGGTTCGAGGTGTCAAATATATCAAATTGGATGAAACTGCAACCTATCACTTAACTCTGGTTCCAAGATTATCATATACAAACCCGATATTCTGGTCCGGGCGAGGTTCGAGGTGTCAAATATATCATATTTGATGAAACTGCAACCTATCACTTAACTCTGGTTCCAAGATTACCATATACAAACCCGATGTTCTGGTCCGGGCGAGGTTCTAAGTGTCAAATATATCAGATTGGATGAAACTGCAACCTATCACTTAACTCAGGTTGCAAGATTACCATATATAGACCTGATGTTCTGGTCCGGGCGAGGTTCTAAGTGTCAAATATATCAGATGGGATGAAACTGCAACCTATCACATAACTCAGGTTGCAAGATTACCATATACAAACCTGATGTTCTGGTCCGGGAGAGGTTCGAGATGTCAAATATATCAGATTGGATGAAACTGCAACCTATCACATAACTGTGGTTGCAAGATTACCATATACAAACCCGATGTTCTCGTCCGAGCGAGGTTCGAGATGTCAAATATACCATATTGGATGAAACTACAACCTATCACTTAACTCAGGTTGCAATATTACCATATACAGACCCGATGTTCTGGTCCGAGCGAGGTTCGAGGTGTCAAATATATCAGATTAGATGAAACTGCAACCTATCACTTAGCTCAGGTTGCAAGATTACCATATAATGACCCGATGTTCTGGTACGGGCGAGGTTCTAGGTGTAAAATATATCAGATTGGATGAAACCACAACCTATCACTTAACTCTGGTTGCAAGATTACCATATACAGACCCGATGTTCTGGTCTAGGGAAGGTTCGAAGTGTCAAATATATCAGATTGGATGAAACTCAACCTATCACTTAACTCAGGTTTCAAGATTACCATATACAAACCTGATGTTCTCGTTCGGGCGAGGTTCTAGGTGTCAAATATATCAGATTGGATGAAACTGCAACCTATCACTTAACTTAGGCTGCAAGGTTACCATATACAGTCCCGATGTTCTGGTCTGAGCGAGGTTCAAAGTATCAAATATATCATATTGGATGAAACTGCAACCTATCACTTAACTCTGGTTGCAAGATTACCATATGCATACCCGATGTTCTGGTAAGGGCGAGGTTCGAGCTGTCAAATATATCAGATTGGATGAAACTGCAACATATCACTTAATTGTGGTTGCAAGATTACCATATACAGACCCGATGTTCTGGTCCGGGCGAGGTTCGAGGTGTCAAATATATCATATTGGATGAAGCTGCAACCTATCACTTAACTCTGGTTGCAAGATTACCATATACAGACCCGATGTTCTGGCCCGGACGAGGTTCGAGGTGTCAAATATATCAGATTGGATGAAACTGCAACCTATCACTTAACTCAGGTTGCAAGATTACCATATACAAACCCGATGTTCTGGTCCAACCAAGGTTCGAGGTATCAAATATATCATATTGGATGAAGCTGCAACCTATTACTTAACTCTGGTTGCAAGATTACCATATACAAACCCGATGTTCTGGTCCGGACGAGGTTCGAGGTGTCAAATATATAAGATTAGATGAAACTGCAAACTATCACTTAACTCAGGTTGCAAGATTACCATATACAAACCCGATGTTCTGGTCCGGCCGAGGTTCGAGGTGTCAAATATATCATATTGGATGAAGCTTCAACCTATTACTTAACTCTGGTTGCAAGATTACCATATACAGACTCGATGTTCTGGTCCGGACGAGGTTCAAGATGTCAAATATATCAGATTGGATGAAACTGCAACCTATCACTTAACTCAGGTTTCAAGATTACCATATACAAACCCGATGTTCTGGTCCAAGCGAGGTTCGAGGTATCAAATATATCATATTGGATGAAGCTGCAACCTATTACTTAACTCTGGTTGCAAGATTACCATATACAGACCCGATGTTCTGGTCCGGACGAGGTTCGAGGTGTCAAATATATCAAATTGGATGAAACTGCAACCTATCACTTAACTCTGGTTCCAAGATTATCATATACAAACCCGATATTCTGGTCCGGGCGAGGTTCGAGGTGTCAAATATATCATATTTGATGAAACTGCAACCTATCACTTAACTCTGGTTCCAAGATTACCATATACAAACCCGATGTTCTGGTCCGGGCGAGGTTCTAAGTGTCAAATATATCAGATTGGATGAAACTGCAACCTATCACTTAACTCAGGTTGCAAGATTACCATATATAGACCTGATTTTCTGGTCCGGGCGAGGTTCTAAGTGTCAAATATATCAGATGGGATTAAACTGCAACCTATCACTTAACTCTGGTTGCAAGATTACCATAGATAGACCCGATGTTCTGGTCCGGGAGAGGTTCGAGGTGTCAAATATATCAGATTGGATGAAACTGCAACCTATCACTTAACTAAGGTTGGAAGAATACAATATGCATAC
>NC_039363.1:9161346-9163114 GCF_003573695.1 Papaver somniferum
CGATGTTCTGGTCCGAGCGAGGTTCGAGGTATCAAATATATCATATTGGATGAAACTACAACCTGTCACTTAACTCTGGTAGCAAGATTACCATATACAGACCCGATGTTTTGGTCCAGGCGAGGTTCGAGGTGTCAAATATATCAGATTAGATGAAACTGCAACCTATCACTTAACTCAGGTTGCAAGATTACCATATACAAACCCGATGTTCTGGTCCAACGGAGGTTCGAGGTATCAAATATATCATATTGGATGAAGCTGCAACCTATTACTTAACTCTGGTTGCAAGATTACCATATACAGACCCGATGTTCTGGTCCGGACGAGGTTCGAGGTGTCAAATATATCAAATTGGATGAAACTGCAACCTATCACTTAACTCTGGTTCCAAGATTATCATATACAAACCCGATATTCTGGTCCGGGCGAGGTTCGAGGTGTCAAATATATCATATTTGATGAAACTGCAACCTATCACTTAACTCTGGTTCCAAGATTACCATATACAAACCCGATGTTCTGGTCCGGGCGAGGTTCTAAGTGTCAAATATATCAGATTGGATGAAACTGCAACCTATCACTTAACTCAGGTTGCAAGATTACCATATATAGACCTGATTTTCTGGTCCGGGCGAGGTTCTAAGTGTCAAATATATCAGATGGGATTAAACTGCAACCTATCACTTAACTCTGGTTGCAAGATTACCATAGATAGACCCGATGTTCTGGTCCGGGAGAGGTTCGAGGTGTCAAATATATCAGATTGGATGAAACTGCAACCTATCACTTAACTAAGGTTGGAAGAATACAATATGCATACACGATGTTCTGGTCCGAGCGAGGTTCGAGGTATCAAATATATCATATTGGATGAAACTACAACCTGTCACTTAACTCTGGTAGCAAGATTACCATATACAGACCCGATGTTTTGGTCCAGGCGAGGTTCGAGGTGTCAAATATATCAGATTAGATGAAACTGCAACCTATCACTTAACTCAGGTTGCAAGATTACCATATACATACCCGATCTTATGGTCCAAGCGAGGTTCGATGTATGAAATATATCATATTGGATGAAGCTGCAACCTATTACTTAACTCTGGTTGCAACATTATCATATACAGACCCGATGTTCTAGTCCGGACGAGGTTCTAGGTGTCAAATATATCAGATTGGATGAAACTGCAACCTATCACATAACTCTGGTTGCAATATTACCATATACAGACCCGATGTTCTCGTCCGAGCGAGGTTCGAGATGTCAAATATACCATATTGGATGAAACTGCAACCTATCACTTAACTCAGGTTGCAAGATTACCATATACAGACCCGATGTTCTGGTCCGAGCGAGGTTCGAGGTGTCAAATATATGATATTAGATGAAACTGCAACCTATCACTTAGCTCAGGTTGCAAGATTACCATATAATGACCCGATGTTCTGGTACGGGCGAGGTTCTAGGTATAAAATATATCAGATTGGATGAAACTACAACCTATTACTTAACTATGGTTGCAAGATTACTATATGCATACCCGATGTTCTGGTACGGGCGAGGTTCGAGCTGTCAAATATATCAGATTGGATGAAACTGCAACATATCACTTAATTTTGGTTGCAAGATTACCATATACAGACCCGATGTTCTGGTCCGGGCGAGGTTCGAGGTGTCAAATATATCATATTGGATTAAACTGCAACCTATCACTTAACTCTGGTTGCAAGATTACCATATACAGACCCGATGTTCTGGTCCGGG
>NC_039363.1:9168111-9168330 GCF_003573695.1 Papaver somniferum
TTCGAGGTGTCAAATATATCATATTGGATGAAACTGCAACCTATCACTTAACTCTGGTTCCAAGATTACCATATACAAACCCGATGTTCTGGCCGGCCGAGGTTCTAAGTGTCAAATATATCAGATTGGATGAAACTGCAACCTATCACTTAACTCAGGTTGCAAGATTACCATATAGAGACCTGATGTTCTGGTCCGGGCGAGGTTCTAAGTGTCAAA
>NC_039363.1:9168665-9173888 GCF_003573695.1 Papaver somniferum
GAAACTGCAACCTATCACATAACTTAGGTTGCAAGATTACCATATACAAACCCGATGTTCTGGTCCGGGCGAGGTTCGAGGTGTCAAATATATCAGATTGGATGAAACTGCAACCTATCACTTAACTTAGGATGGAAGATTACCATATACAAACCCGATGTTCTGGTCCGTGCGAGGTTCGAGGTGTCAAATATATCAGATTAGATGAAACTGCAACCTATCACTTAACTCTGGTTGCAAGATTACCATATACAGACCCGATGTTCTGGTACGGGCGAGGTTCTAGGTGTCAAATATATCAGATTGGATGAAACAGCTACCTACCACTTAACTCGGGTTGCAAGATTACCATATACAGACCCGATATTCTGGTCCGAGCGAGGTTCGAGGTATCAAATATATCATATTGGATGAAACTGCAACCTATCACTTAATTCTGGTTGCAAGATTACCATATGCAGATTCAATGTTCTGGTACGGGCGAAGTTCGAGGTGTCAAATATATCAGATTGGATTAAACTGCAACCTATCACTTAACTCAGGTTGCAAGAATACCATATACAGACCCGATGTTCTGGTCCGAGCGAAGTTCGAGGTATCAAATATATCATATTGGATGAAACTGCAACTTATCACTGATCTCTGGTAGCAAGATTACCATATACAGACCCGATGTTCTGGTCCAGGCGAGGTTCGAGGTGTCAATTATATCAGATTAGATGAAACTGCAACCTATCACTTAATTCAAGTTGCAAGATTACCATATACAGACCCGATGTTCTGGTCCGAGCGAGGTTCGAGGTATCAAATATATCATATTGGATGAAGCTGCAACCTATCACTTAACTGTGGTTGCAAGATTACCATATACAGACCCGATGTTCTGTTCCGGACGAGGTTCGAGGTGTCAAATATATCAGATTGGACGAAACTGCAACCTATCACTTAACTCAGATTGCAAGATTACCATATACAGACCCGATGTTCTGGTCCGTGCGAGGTTCTAGGTGTCAAATATATCATATTGGATGAAACTGCAACCTATCACTTAACTCTGGTTGCAAGATTACCATATACATACCCGATGTTCCGGTCCGGGCGAGGTTCGAGGTGTCAAATATATTAGAGTGGAAGAAACTGTAACCAATCACTTAACTCAGATTGCAAGAGTACCATATACAGACCCGATGTTCTGGTCCAGGGAGGGTTCGAGGTGTCAAATATATCAGATTGGATGATACTGCAACCTATCACTTAACTCTGGTTGCAAGATTACCATATACAGACCCGATGTTCTGGTCCGGGAAAGGTTCTAGGTGTCAAATATATCAGATTGGATGAAACTCAACCTATCACTTAACACAGGTTGCAAGATTACCATATACAAACCCTATGTTCTGGTCCGAGCGAGGTTCAAGGTGTCAAATACATCATATTAGATGAAACTGCAACCTACACATAACTCAGGTTTCAATATTACCATATACAGACCCGATGTTCTAGTCCGAGTGAGGTTCGAGGTATCAAATATATCATATTGGATGAAACTGCAACCTATCACTTAACTCTGGTTGTAAGATTACCATATACAGACCCGATGTTCTGGTCCGGGAAAGGTTCAAGTTGTCAAATATATCAGATTAGATTAAACTCAACCTATCACTTAACTCATGTTGCAAGATTACCATATACAGACCCGATGTTCTGGTCCGGGCGATGTTTTAGGTGTCAAATATATCAGATTGGATGAAACTGCAACCTATCACTTAACTCTGGTTGCTGAATTACCATATACAGACCCGATGTTCTGGTCCGGGCGAGGTTCGAGGTATCAAATATATATCATATTGGATGAAACCGCAACCTATCACTTAACTCAGGTTGCAAGATTACCATATACAGACCCGATGTTCTGGTCCAGGCGAGGTTCTAGGTGTCAAATATATCAGATTGGATGAAACTACAATCTATCACTTAACTCTGGTTGCAAAATTACCATATACAAACCTGATGTTCTATTCTGGGCGAGGTTCTAGGAGTCAAATATATCAGATTAGATGAAACTGCAACCTATCACTTAACTCAGGTTACAATATTACCATATACGGACCCGATGTTCTGGTCCGAGTGAGGTTCGAGGTATCAAATATATCATATTGGATGAAACTGCAACCTATCACTTAACTCTGGTTGCAAGATTTTCATATACAGACCCGATGTTCTGGTCTGGGCAAGGTTCGAGGTGTCAAATATATCATATTGGATGAAACTGTAACCTATTACTTTACACAGAATGCAAGATTACCATATACAGACCCGATGTTCTGGTCCTAGCGAGGTTCGAGGTATCAAATATATCATATTGGATGAAGCTAAAACCTATCACTTAACTCTGGTTACAATATTACCATATACAGACCCGATGTTCTAGTCCGAGTGAGGTTTGAGGTATCAAATATATCATATTGGATGAAACTAAAACCTATCACTTAACTCTGGTTGCAAGATTACCCTATATAGACCCGATGTTCTGGTCCGGGCAATGATCTAAGTGTCAAATATATCAGATCGGATGAAACTCAACTTATCACTTAACTCAGGTTGCAAGATTACCATATACAGACCCGATGTTCTGGTCTGGGCGAGGTTCTAGGTGTCAAATATATCAGATTTGATGAAACTGTCACCTATCACTTAACTCTGTTGCAAGATTACCATGTACAAACCCGATGTTCTGGTTCGGGCGAGGTTCGAGGTGTCAAATATATCATATTGGATGAAACTGCAACCTATCATTTAACTCTGGTTGCAAAATTACCATATACAGACCCGATGCTCTAGTCCGAGTGAGGTTCGAGGTTTCAAATATATCATATTGGATGAAGCTAAAACCTATCACTTAACTCTGGTTGCAAGATTACCCTATATAGACCCGATGTTCTGATCCGGGCAAGGATCGAGGTGTCAAATATATCAGATTGGATGAAACTCAACCTATCACTTAACTCAGGTTGCAAGATTACCATATACAGACCCGATGTTCTGATCCGGGCGAGGTTTTAGGTGTCAAAAATATCAGATTGGATAAAACTGCAACCTATCACTTAACTCTGTTGCAAGATTACCATATACAGACCAGATGTTCTGGTCCGGGCGAGGTTCGAGGTGTCAAATATATCAGATTGGATGAAACTGCAACCTATAAATTAACTCTGGTTGCAAAATTACCATATACAGACCCGATGTTCTGGTCCGGGCAAGGTTCGAGTTGTCAAATATATCATATTGGATGAAACTGCAACGTATCACTTAATCCAGGTTGCAAGATTACCATATACAGACCCGATATTCTGGTCCGAGCGAGGTTCGATGTATCAAATATATCATATTGGATGAAACTGCAGCCTATCATTTAACTCTGTTGCAAGATTACCATTTACAGACCCGATGTTCTGGTCCGGGCGAGGTTCGTTGTGACAAATATATCAGATTGGATGAAACAGCAACCCATCACTTAACTCAGGTTGCAAGATTACCATATACAGACCCGATGGTCTCGTCGGGGCGACGTTCGAGGTGTCAAATATATCAGATTGGATGAAACTACAACCTATCACTTAACTCTGGTTGCAAGATTACCATATACAGACCCGATGTTCTGGTCCGGGCGAGGTTCGAGGTGTCAAATATATCATATTGGATTAAACTGAAACCTATCACTTAACTCAGGTTGCAAGAATACCATATACAGACACGATGTTCTGGTCCGAGCGAGGTTCGAGGTATCAAATATATCATATTGGATGAAACTGCAACCTATCACTGAACTCTGGTAGCAAGATTACCGTATACAGATCCGATGTTCTGGTCCAGGTGAGGTTCGAGGTGTCAATTATATCAGATTAGATGAAACTGCAACCTATCACTTAACCCAAGTTGCAAGATTACCATATACATACCCGATGTTCTGGTCCGGGTAAGGCTCGAGGTGTCAAATATATCATATTGGATGAAACTGTAACCTATTACTTAACACAGGTTGCAAGATTACCATATACAGACCCGATGTTCTGGTCCGAGCGAGGTCCGAGGTGTCAAATATATCATATTGGATGAAACTGCAACCTATCACTTAACTCAGGTTACAATATTACCATATATAGACCCGATGTTCTGGTCCGAGCGAGGTTCGAGGTATCAAATATATCATATTGGATGAAACTGCAACCTATCACTGAACTCTGGTAGCAAGATTACCATATACAGATCCGATGTTCCGGTCCAGGTGAGGTTCGAGGTGTTAATTATATCAGATTAGATGAAACTGTAACCTATTACTTAACACAGGTTGCAAGATTACCATATACAGACCCGATGTTCTGGTCTGGGCGAGGTTCGAGGTGTCAAATATATCATATTGGATTAAACTGAAACCTATCACTTAACTCAGGTTGCAAGAATACCATATACAGACACGATGTTCTGGTCCGAGCGAGGTTCGAGGTATCAAATATATCATATTGGATGAAACTGCAACCTATCACTGAACTCTGGTAGCAAGATTACCATATACAGATCCGATGTTCTGGTCCAGGTGAGGTTCGAGGTGTCAATTATATCAGATTAGATGAAACTGCAACCTATCACTTAACTCAAGTTGCAAGATTACCATATACAGACCCGATGTTCTGGTCCGGGTAAGGCTCGAGGTGTCGAATATATCATATTGGATGAAACTAAAACCTATCACTTAACTCTGGTTGCAAGATTACCCTATATAGACCTGATGTTCTGGTCCGGGCAAGGATCGAGGTGTCAAATATATCAGATTGGATGAAACTCAACCTATCACTTAACTGAGGTTGCAAGATTACCATATACAGACCCGATGTTCTGGTCCAGGGAAGGTTCGAGGTGTCAAATATATCAGATTGGATGAAACTGCAACCTATCAATTAACTCTGGTTGCAAGATTACCATATGCATACCCGATGTTCTGGTCCGGGCGAGGTTCGAGGTGTTAAATATATCATATTGGATGAAACTGCAACATATCACTTAATTTTGGTTGCAAGATTACCATATACAGACCCGATGTTCTGGTCCGAGCGAGGTTCGATGTATCAAATATATCATATTGGATGAAACTGCAGCCTATCATTTAACTCTGTTGCAAGATTACCATAAACAGACCCGATGTTCTGGTCCGGGCGAGGTTCGTTG
>NC_039363.1:9173978-9180674 GCF_003573695.1 Papaver somniferum
GTTGCAAGATTACCATATACAGACCCGATGGTCTCGTCGGGGCGACGTTCGAGGTGTCAAATATATCAGATTGGATGGAACTACAACCTATCACTTAACTCTGGTTGCAAGATTACCATATACAGACCCGATGTTCTGGTCCGGGCGAGGTTCGAGGTGTCAAATATATCATATTGGATTAAACTGAAACCTATCACTTAACTCAGGTTGCAAGAATACCATATACAGACACGATGTTCTGGTCCGAGCGAGGTTCGAGGTATCAAATATATCATATTGGATGAAACTGCAACCTATCACTGAACTCTGGTAGCAAGATTACCATATACAGATCCGATGTTCTGGTCCAGGTGAGGTTCGAGGTGTCAATTATATCAGATTAGATGAAACTGCAACCTATCACTTAACTCAAGTTACAAGATTACCATATACATACCCGATGTTCTGGTCCGGGTAAGGCTCGAGGTGTCAAATATATCATATTGGATGAAACTGTAACCTATTACTTAACACAGGTTGCAAGATTACCATATACAGACCCGATGTTCTGGTCCGAGCGAGGTTCGAGGTGTCAAATATATCATATTGGATGAAACTGCAACCTATCACTTAACTCAGGTTTCAATATTACCATATATAGACCCGATGTTCTGGTCCGAGCGAGGTTCGAGGTATCAAATATATCATATTGGATGAAACTGCAACCTATCACTGAACTCTGGTAGCAAGATTACCATATACAGATCCGATGTTCTGGTCCAAGTGAGGTTCGAGGTGTCAATTATATCAGATTAGATGAAACTGTAACCTATTACTTAACACAGGTTGCAAGATTACCATATACAGACCCGATGTTCTGGTCTGGGAGAGGTTCGAGGTGTCAAATATATCATATTGGATTAAACTGAAACCTATCACTTAACTCAGGTTGCAAGAATACCATATACAGACACGATGTTCTGGTCCGAGCGAGGTTCGAGGTATCAAATATATCATATTGGATGAAACTGCAACCTATCACTGAACTCTGGTAGCAAGATTACCATATACAGATCCGATGTTCTGGTCCAGGTGAAGTTCGAGGTGTCAATTATATCAGATTAGATGAAACTGCAACCTATCACTTAACTCAAGTTGCAAGATTACCATATACAGACCCGATGTTCTGGTCCGGGTAAGGCTCGAGGTGTCAAATATATCATATTGGATGAAACTAAAACCTATCACTTAACTCTGGTTGCAAGATTACCATATACAGACCCGATGTTCTGGTCCGGGTAAGGCTCGAGGTGTCAAATATATCAGATTGGATGAAACTCAACCTATCACTTAACTGAGGTTGCAAGATTACCATATACAGACCCGATGTTCTGGTCCAGGGAAGGTTCGAGGTGTCAAATATATCAGATTGGATGAAACTGCAACCTATCAATTAACTCTGGTTGCAAGATTACCATATGCATAACCGATGTTCTGGTCCGGGCGAGGTTCGAGGTGTTAAATATATCATATTGGATGAAACTGCAACATATCACTTAATTGTGGTTGCAAGATTACCATATACATACCCGATGTTCTGGTCCGAGCGAGGTTCGAGGTGTCAAATATATCAGATTGGATGAAACTGCAACCTATCACTTAACACAGGTTGCAGAATTACCATATATAGACCCGATGTTCTGGTCCGGGAGAGGTTCGAGGTGTCAAATATATCAGATTTGATGAAACTGCAACCTATCACTTAACTCTGGTTGCAAGATTACCATATACAGACCCTATGTTCTCGTCGAGGCGAGGTTCGAGGTGTCAAATATATCAGATTTGATGAAACTGCAACCTATCACTTAACTCAGTTTGCAAGATTACCATATACATACCCGATGTTCTGGTCCGAGCGAGGTTCGAGGTGTCAAATATATCAGATTGGATGAAACTGCAACCTATCACTTAACACAGGTTGCAAGATTACCATATATAGACCCGATGTTCTGGTCCGGGAGAGGTTCGAGGTGTCAAATATATCAGATTTGATGAAACTGCAACCTATCACTTAACTCTGGTTGCAAGATTACCATATACAGACCCGATGTTCTGGTCCGGGCGAGGTTCGAGGTGTCAAATACATCAGGTTGGATGAAACTGCAACCTATGACTTAACTCAGGTTGCAAGATTACATTATACAGACCCGATGTTCTGGTCCGGGCGAGGTTCTAGGTGTCAAATATATCAGATTGGATGAAACTACAACCTATCACTTAACTCTGTAACAAGATTAGCATATACAGACCCGATGTCTGGTCCGGGCGAGGTTCGAGGTGTCAAATATATCAGACTGGATGAAACTGCAACCTATCATTTAACTCTGGTTGCAAAATTACCATATACAGACCCGATGTTCTGGTCTGGACGAAGTTCGAGGTGTCAAATATATCATATTGGATGAAACTGCAACGTATCACTTAACTCAGGTTGCAAGATTACCATATACAGACCCGATGTTCTCGTCGGGGCGAGGTTCGAGGTGTCAAATATATAAGATTGGATGAAACTGCAACCTATCACTTAACTCTGGTTGCAAGATTACCATATACAGACCCGATGTTCTGGTCCGGGCGAGGTTCGAGGTGTCAAATATATCATATTGGATTAAACTGCAACCTATCACTTAACTCAGGTTACATGAATACCATATACAGACCCGACGTTCTGGTCCGAGTGAGGTTCGAGGTATCAAATATATCATATTGGATGAAACTGCAACCTATCACTGAACTCTGGTAGCAAGATTACCATATACAGACCCGATGTTCTGGTCCAGGCGAGGTTCGAGGTGTCAATTATATCAGATTAGATGAAACTGCAACCTATCACTTAACTCAAGTTGCAAGATTACCATATACAGACCCGATATTCTGGTCCGAGCGAGTTTCGAGGTATCAAATATATCTTATTGGATTAAGCTGCAACCTATCACTTAACTGTGGTTGCAAAATTACCATATACAGACCCGATGTTCTAGTCCGGACGAGGTTCGAGGTGTCAAATATATCAGATTGGATGAAACTGCAACCTATCACTTAACTCAGGTTATAAGATTACCATATACAGACCCGATGTTCTGGTCCAGGCGAGGTTCTAGGTGTCAAATATATCAGATTTGATGAAACTGCAATCTATCACTTAACTCAGGTTACAATATTACCATATACAGACCCGATGTTCTGGTCAGAGCGAGGTAGGAGGTGTCAAATATATTAGATTGGATGATACTGCAACCTATCACTTAACTCTGGTTGCAGGATTACCATATACAGACCCGATGTTCTGGTCTGGCGAGTTTCTAGGTATCAAATATATCAGATTGGATGAAATTGCAACCTATCACTTAACTCAGGTTGCAAGATTACCATATATAGACCCGATGTTCTGGTCCAAGCAAGGTTCGAGGTGTCAAATGTATCAGATTTGATGGAACTGCAATCTATGACTTAACTCAGGTTGCAAGATTACCATATACAGACCCGATGTTCTAGTCCGAGCGAGATTCGAGGTATCAAATATATCATATTGGATGAAACTGCAACCTATCACTTAACTTTGGTTGCAAGATTACCATATACAGACCCGATGTTCTGGTCCGAGCGAGGTTCGAGGTGTCAAATATATCAGATTGGATGAAACTGCAACCTATCACATAACACAGGTTGCAAGATTACCATATACAGACCCGATGTTCTGGTCCGGGCGAGGTTCGAGGTGTCAAATATATCAGCTTGGATGAAACTGCAACCTATCACTTAACTCTGGTTGCAAGATTACCATATATAGACCCTATGTTCTCGTCGAGGCGAGGTTCGAGGTGTCAAATATATCAGATTTGATCAAACTGCAACCTATCACTTAACACAGGTTGCAAGATTACCATATACATACCTGATCTTCTGGTTCGGGCGAGGTTCGAGGTGTCAAATATATCAGATTTGATGAAACTGCAACCTATCACTTAACTCTGGTTGCAAGATTACCATATACAGACCCTATGTTCTCGTCGAGGCGAGGTTCGAGGTGTCAAATATATCAGACTGGATGAAACTGCAACCTATCATTTAACTCTGGTTGCAAAATAACCATATACAGACCCGATGTTCTGGTCTGGGCGAAGTTCGAGGTGTAAAATATATCAGATTGGATGAAATTGCAACGTATCACTTAACTCAGGTTGCAAGATTACCATATATAGACCAGATGTTCTCGTCGGGGCGAGGTTCGAGGTGTGAAATATATCAGATTGGATGAAACTGCAACCTATCATTTAACTCTGGTTGCAAAATTACCATATACAGACCCGATGTTCTGGTCTGGGCGAAGTTCGAGGTGTCAAATATATCAGATTGGATGAAACTGCAACGTATCGCTTAACTCAGGTTGCAAGATTACCATATACAGACCCGATGTTCTCGTCAGGGCGAGGTTCTAGGTGTCAAATATATCAGATTGGATAAAACTGCAATCTATCACTTAACTCAGGTTACAATATTACCATATACAGACCTGATGTTCTGGTCAAAGTGAGGTTCGAGGTGTCAAATATATCAGATTGGATGATACTACAACCTATCACTTAACTCTGGTTGCAGGATTACCATATACAGACCCGATGTTCTGGTCTGGCGAGGTTCTAGGTATCAAATATATCAGATTGGATGAAATTGCAACCTATCACTTAACTCAGGTTGCAAGATTACCATAGACAGACCCGATGTTCTGGTCCAAGCAAGGTTCGAGGTGTCAAATGTATCAGATTTGATGGAACTGCAATCTATGACTTAACTCAGGTTGCAAGATTACCATATACAGACCCGATGTTCTAGTCCGAGCGAGATTCGAGGTATCAAATATATCATATTGGATGAAACTGCAACCTATCACTTAACTCTGGTTGCAAGATTACCATATACAGACCCGATGTTCTGGTCCGAGCGAGGTTCGAGGTGTCAAATATATCAGATTGGATGAAACTTCAACGTATCACTTAACACAGGTTGCAAGATTACCATATACAGACCCGATATTCTGGTCCGGGCGAAGTTCGAGGTGTCAAATATATCAGCTTGGATGAAACTGCAACCTATCACTTAACTCTGGTTGCAAGATTACCATATATAGACCCTATGTTTTCGTCGAGGCGAGGTTCGAGGTGTCAAATATATCATATTTGATGAAACTGCAACCTATCACTTAACTCTGGTTGCAAGATTACCATATACAGACCCTATGTTCTCGTCGAGGCGAGGTTCGAGGTATCAAATATATCAGATTGGATGAAACTACAACCTATCACTTAACTCTGTTGCAAGATTACCATATACAGACCCGATGTTCTGGTCCGGGCGAGGTTCGAGGTGTCAAATAAATCAGATTGGATGAAACTACAACCTATCATTTAACTCAGGTTGCAAGATTACCATATACAGGACCGATGGTCTAGCCTGGGAGAGGTTTCAGGTGTCAAATATATCAGATTGGATGATACTGCAACTTATCACTTAACTCTGGTAGCAAGATTACCATATACAAACCCGATGTTTTGGTCCGGGCGAGGTTCGAGGTGTCAAATACATCAGGTTGGATGACACTGCAACCTATGACTTAACACAGGTTGCAAGATTACCATATACAGACCCGATGTTCTGGTCCGAGTAAGGTTCGAGGTGTTAAATATATCAGATTGGATGAAACTGCAACCTATCACTTAACACAGGTTGCAAGATTACCATATACAGACCCGATGTTCTGGTCCGGGCGAGGTTCGAGGTGTCAAATATATCAGATTTGATGAAACTGCAACCTATCATTTAACTCTGGTTGCAAAATTACCATATACAGACCCGATGTTCTGGTCTGGGCGAAGTTCGAGGTGTCAAATATATCAGATTGGATGAAACTGCAACGTATCACTTAACTCAGGTTGCAAGATTACCATATACAGACCCGATGTTCTCGTCGGGGCGAGGTTCGAGGTGTTAAATATATCATATTGGATGAAACTGCAACCTATCACTTAAATCTGGTTGCAAGATTACCATATACAGATCCGATGTTCTGGTCCGGGCGAGGTTCGAGGTGTCAAATATATCTTATTGGATTAAACCTATCACTTAACTCAGGTTGCAAGAATACCATATACAGACCCGTAGTTCTGGTACGAGTGAGGTTCGAGGTATCAAATATATCATATTGGATGAAACTGCAACCTATCACTGAACTCTGGTAGCAATATTACCATATACAGCCCCGATGTTCTGGTCCAGGAGAGGTTCGAGGTGTCAATTATATCAGATTAGATGAAACTGCAACCTATCACTTAACTCAAGTTGCAAGATTACCATATACAGACCCGATATTCTGGTCCGAGCGAGGTTCGAGGTATCAAATATATCATATTGGATGAAGCTGCAACCTATCACTTAACTGTGGTTGCAAGATTACCATATACAGACCCGATGTTCTGTTCCGGACGAGGTTCAAGGTGTCAAATATATCAGATTGGATGAAACTGCAACCTATCACTTAACTCAGGTTGCAAGATTACCATATACAGACCTGATGTTCTGGTCCAGGCGAGGTTCTAGGTGTCAAATATATCAGATTGGATAAAACTGCAATCTATCACTTAACTCAGGTTACAATATTAC